>NC_134355.1:703593243-703727947 GCF_048569485.1 Anomaloglossus baeobatrachus
CTCCCCCTGTCACCCCCCCCTCTGCCGGGCAGTCCTCCCCCTGTCCACCCCCCCTCTGCCGGCAGTCTCCCCCTGTCACCCCCCCCTCTGCCGGCAGTCTCCCCCCTGTCACCACCCCCCTCTGCCGGCAGTCTCCCCCTGTCACCCCCCCTCTGCCGGCAGTCTCCCCCTGTCACCCCCCCCTCTGCCGGCAGTCTCCCCCTGTCACCCCCCCCTCTGCCGGCAGTCTCCCCCTGTCACCCCCCCTCTGCCGGCAGTCTCCCCCTGTCACCCCCCCCTCTGCCGGCAGTCTCCCCCTGTCACCCCCCCCTCTGCCGGCAGTCTCCCCCTGTCACCCCCCCCTCTGCCGGCAGTCTCCCCCTGTCACCCCCCCCTCTGCCGGCAGTCTCCCCCTGTCACCCCCCCTCTGCCGGCAGTCTCCCCCTGTCACCCCCCCTCTGCCGGCAGTCTCCCCCTGTCACCCCCCCCTCTGCCGGCAGTCTCCCCCGTCACCCCCCTCTGCCGGCCGTCTCTCCCTGTTCCCCCCCCCCCTCCCTCTGCCGGCCGTCTCTCCCTGTCCCCCCCCCCTCCCTCTGCCGGCCGTCTCTCCCTGCCCCCCCCTCCCTCTGCCGGCCGTCTCTCCCTGTCCCCCCCCCCTCCCTCTGCCGGCCGTCTCTCCCTGTCCCCCCCCTCCCTCTGCCGGCCGTCTCTCCCTGCCCCCCCCCCTCCCTCTGCCGGCCGTCTCTCCCTGCCCCCCCCCCCTCCCTCTGCCGGCCGTCTCTCCCTGCCCCCCCCCCCTCCCTCTGCCGGCCGTCTCTCCCTGCCCCCCCCCTCCCTCTGCCGGCCGTCTCTCCCTGCCCCCCCCCCCTCCCTCTGCCGGCCGTCTCTCCCTGCCCCCCCCTCCCTCTGCCGGCCGTCTCTCCCTGCCCCCCCCCTCCCTCTGCCGGCCGTCTCTCCCTGTCCCCCCCCCGTCCCTCTGCCGGCTGTCTCCCCTCCTCTGCCGGCCGTCTCCCCCTGTCACCCCCCCCTGCCGGCCGTCTCCCGTGGTCCCCCCCTCCTCTGCCGGCCCTGGCTCCTGGCTCTTTCCCCACCGCCCCTCGCCCCTGGCTCTTTGCCCGCCGCCCCTGGCTCTTTGCCCTCCGCCCCTGGCTCTTTGCCCGCCGCCCCTCCGCCCCTGGCTCTTTGCCCGCCGCCCCTCCGCCTCTGGCTCTTTGCCCGCCGCCCCTCCGCCTCTGGCTCTTTGCCCGCCGCCCCTCCGCCTCTGGCTCTTTGCCCGCCGCCCCTCCGCCTCTGGCTCTTTGCCCGCCGCCCCTCCGCCTCTGGCTCTTTGCCCGCCGCCCCTCCGCCCCTGGCTCTGTCCCCTCGGCCGCCCCTGGCTCTGTCCCCTCGGCCGCCCCTGGCTCTGTCCCCTCGGCCGCCCCTGGCTCTGTCCCCTCGGCCCGCCCCTGGCTCTGTCCCCTCGGCCGCCCCTGGCTCTGTCCCCTCGGCCGCCCCTGGCTCTGTCCCCTCGGCCGCCCCTGGCTCTGTCCCCTCGGCCGCCCCTGGCTCTGTCCCCTCGGCCGCCCCTGGCTCTGTCCCATCGGCCGCCCCTGGCTCTGTCCCCTCGGCCGCCCCCTGGCTCTGTCCCCCCCTGGCTCTGTCCCCCCCCTGGCTCTGTCCCCCCCTGGCTCTGTCCCCCCCTGGCTCTGTCCCCCCCTGGCTCTGTCCCCCCCTGGCTCTGTCCCCCCCTGGCTCTGTCCCCCCCTGGCTCTGTCCCCCCCTGGCTCTGTCCCCCCCCTGGCTCTGTCCCCCCCCTGGCTCTGTCCCCCCCCTGGCTCTGTCCCCCCTGGCTCTGTCCCCCCCTGGCTCTGTCCCCCCCTGGCTCTGTCCCCCCCTGGCTCTGTCCCCCCCTGGCTCTGTCCCCCCCTGGCTCTGTCCCCCCCTGGCTCTGTCCCCCCCTGGCTCTGTCCCCCCCCTGGCTCTGTCCCCCCCCTGGCTCTGTCCCCCCCCTGGCTCTGTCCCCCCCCCTGGCTCTGTCCCCCCCCTGGCTCTGTCCCCCCCCTGGCTCTGTCCCCCCCCTGGCTCTGTCCCCCCCCTGGCTCTGTCCCCCCCTGGCTCTGTCCCCCCCTGGCTCTGTCCCCCCCTGGCTCTGTCCCCCCCTGGCTCTGTCCCCCCCTGGCTCTGTCCCCCCCTGGCTCTGTCCCCCCCCTGGCTCTGTCCCCCCCTGGCTCTGTCCCCCCCTGGCTCTGTCCCCCCCTGGCTCTGTCCCCCCCTGGCTCTGTCCCCCCCTGGCTCTGTCCCCCCCCTGGCTCTGTCCCCCCCTGGCTCTGTCCCCCCCTGGCTCTGTCCCCCCCTGGCTCTGTCCCCCCCTGGCTCTGTCCCCCCCTGGCTCTGTCCCCCCCCGGCTCTGTCCCCCCCCGGCTCTGTCCCCCCCCGGCTCTGTCCCCCCCCGGCTCTGTCCCCCCCCGGCTCTGTCCCCCCCCGGCTCTGTCCCCCCCCTGGCTCTGTCCCCCCCCTGGCTCTGTCCCCCCCCTGGCTCTGTCCCCCCCCTGGCTCTGTCCCCCCCCTGGCTCTGTCCCCCCCCTGGCTCTGTCCCCCCCCTGGCTCTGTCCCCCCCCTGGCTCTGTCCCCCCCCTGGCTCTGTCCCCCCCCTGGCTCTGTCCCCCCCCCTGGCTCTGTCCCCCCCCTGGCTCTGTCCCCCCCCTGGCTCTGTCCCCCCCCTGGCTCTGTCCCCCCCCTGGCTCTGTCCCCCCCCTGGCTCTGTCCCCCCCCTGGCTCTGTCCCCCCCCTGGCTCTGTCCCCCCCCTGGCTCTGTCCCCCCCTGGCTCTGTCCCCCCCCTGGCTCTGTCCCCCCCCTGGCTCTGTCCCCCCCCTGGCTCTGTCCCCCCCCTGGCTCTGTCCCCCCCCTGGCTCTGTCCCCCCCCTGGCTCTGTCCCCCCCCTGGCTCTGTCCCCCCCCTGGCTCTGTCCCCCCCCTGGCTCTGTCCCCCCCCTGGCTCTGTCCCCCCCCTGGCTCTGTCCCCCCCCCTGGCTCTGTCCCCCCCCTGGCTCTGTCCCCCCCCTGGCTCTGTCCCCCCCCTGGCTCTGTCCCCCCCCTGGCTCTGTCCCCCCCCTGGCTCTGTCCCCCCCCTGGCTCTGTCCCCCCCCCTGGCTCTGTCCCCCCCCTGGCTCTGTCCCCCCCCTGGCTCTGTCCCCCCCCTGGCTCTGTCCCCCCCTGGCTCTGTCCCCCCCCTGGCTCTGTCCCCCCCCTGGCTCTGTCCCCCCCCCTGGCTCTGTCCCCCCCCTGGCTCTGTCCCCCCCCTGGCTCTGTCCCCCCCCTGGCTCTGTCCCCCCCCTGGCTCTGTCCCCCCCCTGGCTCTGTCCCCCCCCTGGCTCTGTCCCCCCCCCTGGCTCTGTCCCCCCCCTGGCTCTGTCCCCCCCCTGGCTCTGTCCCCCCCCTGGCTCTGTCCCCCCCCTGGCTCTGTCCCCCCCCTGGCTCTGTCCCCCCCCTGGCTCTGTCCCCCCCCTGGCTCTGTCCCCCCCCCTGGCTCTGTCCCCCCCCTGGCTCTGTCCCCCCCCCTGGCTCTGTCCCCCCCCTGGCTCTGTCCCCCCCCTGGCTCTGTCCCCCCCCTGGCTCTGTCCCCCCCCTGGCTCTGTCCCCCCCCTGGCTCTGTCCCCCCCCTGGCTCTGTCCCCCCCCTGGCTCTGTCCCCCCCCTGGCTCTGTCCCCCCCCTGGCTCTGTCCCCCCCCTGGCTCTGTCCCCCCCCTGGCTCTGTCCCCCCCCTGGCTCTGTCCCCCCCCTGGCTCTGTCCCCCCCTGGCTCTGTCGCCCCCTGGCTCTGTCGCCCCTGCTCTGTCGCCCCTGGCTCTGTCGCCCCTGGCTCTGTCGCCCCTGGCTCTGTCGCCCCTGGCTCTGTCGCCCTCGGCCGCCCCTGGCTCTGTCCCCTCGGCCGCCCCTGGCTCTGTCCCCTCGGCCGCCCCTGGCTCTGTCCCCTCGGCGCCCCTCTGCTTCTGTCTCTTGGTCTCATTTTGCTCTCTTTTCCCCAGGTGGTCTCTGCCTTCTCTTTCCCTGTGTGACCTCCCATCATGCACTTCTCCATTCCTGAGACTGAGACATGTAACTCGGATTCTGGGGGTCCGTACGTGGTGAGTGACGCTGCAGAGATCTGACAATTCATGTGATGTGGTGTACAAGGGGGGAGGCGACCGTGGTTATTGATGGGAGTAATGTGCGGATATTATGGCCGCGCCGTGCACCAGGACGAGGCGCAGCTTCTGGACGCGAGGAAATCTAATCCCCAACAGACGATGTTCTGTCATTATACGCCCCCGCTGCTCTCCTTCACTACCCACACACCGCCGCCCGGACACCGCCGCCCACACACCGCCGCCCCACACACCGCCGCCCACACACCGCCTCCCACACACCGCCTCCCACACACCGCCTCCCACACACCGCCGCCCACACACCGCCGCCCACACACCGCCGCCCACACATCACCTCTTCTTTCACTTATCTCTTTGTGTAGTCCCTCGCCCCGGTCGTCCCTCGCCCACACATCGCCTCTTCCCTCGCCCCTTCCCTTCTCTTCCCTCTTCGCTCGCCCCGGTCTTCGCTTGCCCCGGTCTTCGCTCGCTCGCCCCGGTCTTCGCTCGCTCGCCCCGGTCTTCGCTCGCTCGCCCCGGTCTTCGCTCGCTCGCCCCGGTCTTTCGCTCGCTCGCCCCGGTCTTCGCTCGCTCGCCCCGGTCTTCGCTCGCTCGCCCCGGTCTTCGCTCGCTCGCCCCGGTCTTCGCTCGCTCGCCCCGGTCTTCCCTCGCTCGCCCCGGTCTTCCCTCGCTCGCCCCGGTCTTCCCTCGCTCGCCCCGGTCGTCCCTCGCCCCGGTCGTCCCTCGCCCCATTTTTTGTTCCCACCCTTCCTCCTTCAGAGGCTTCTCTCCACCCCAACAGCCCTTTCCCTTCGCCCCACATCCCCTCACACATGGGCCGTAGTGAGGACTGTTCCGGGCATCATATCCGCCATTGTCTGCGGGTGCTCCTCACCTTACACGCCACGTCGTCTTCTCTCTCCTTCCATTACATGGCACGTCGTCTTCTCTCCTTCCTTCCATTACACGGCACGTCGTCTTCTCTCCTTCCTCCCGTTACACGGCACGTCGTCTTCTCTCCTTCCTCCCGTTACACGGCACGTCGTCTTCTCTCCTTCCTCCCGTTACACGGCACGTCGTCTTCTCTCCTTCCTCCCGTTACACGGCACGTCGTCTTCTCTCCTTCCTCCCGTTACACGGCACGTCGTCTTCTCTCCTTCCTCCCGTTACACGGCACGTCGTCTTCTCTCCTTCCTCCCGTTACACGGCACGTCGTCTTCTCTCCTTCCTCCCGTTACACGGCACGTCGTCTTCTCTCCTTCCTCCCGTTACACGGCACGTCGTCTTCTCTCCTTCCTCCCGTTACACGGCACGTCGTCTTCTCTCCTTCCTCCCGTTACACGGCACGTCGTCTTCTCTCCTTCCTCCCGTTACACGGCACGTCGTCTTCTCTCCTTCCTCCCGTTACACGGCACGTCGTCTTCTCTCCTTCCTCCCGTTACACGGCACGTCGTCTTCTCTCTCCTCACATTACACATTACGTCTTCTGTCTCCTCACATTACGTCTTCTGTCTCCTCACATTACGTCTTCTCTCTCCCCACATTACGTCTTCTCTCTCCCCACATTACACGGTACGTCTTCTCTCTCCTCGCGGTACGTCTTCTCTCTCCTCGCGGTACGTCTTCTCTCTCCTCGCGGTACGTCTTCTCTCTCCTCGCGGTACGTCTTCTCTCTCCTCGCGGTACGTCTTCTCTCTCCTCGCGGTACGTCTTCTCTCTCCTCGCGGTACGTCTTCTCTCTCCTCGCGGTACGTCTTCTCTCCTCACATTACACGGTGCGTCTTCTCTCTCCTCACGCTGCGTCTTCTCTTCCAGGCGTACAATATCCATGTGAACGGGGTGTTGCACTGCCGGGTGCGGTACAGTCAGCTGTTCGGCCTCCATGAGCAGGTGAGACGTGGGGGGCAGGGTGTATAATTGAAGTCTGTGTGTTTGTGTATACACAGTGGGGAATATAAGTATTTGACCCCCTGCGGATTTTGCAGCCCCCCCTCCCCCCACTACACAGAATGGAGCGACTGTAATGTCTATCGTAGGCGACTTCACCGGTGACAGAATAAAAAATCCAGAAAATCCCATTGTAGGATTTATAAATAATTAATTAGCATTCTATGGCATGAAATAAGTATTTTATCACTGACCGATTAGCAGGAATTCTGCTCTCATAGACCTGTTATTTTTCTCCTCCTCTGCACTCATTACCTGGATTAATTGCCCCTGTGTGACCGCGTTACCTGTATAATAGACCCCTGTCCGCACAATCAATCACACTCCAACCTCTCCACCACGGCAAAGACCAAAGAGCTGTCTAAAGACACCAGGGACAACATTGTATACCTGCACAATCCTGGGACGGGCTACAGGACAATAGGCAAGCAGCTTGGTGAGAAGGCAACAACTGTTGCCACAATTATTAGACAATGGAAGAAACACAAGATGACGGTCAATCTTACTCGGTCTGGGGCAGCATGAAGCAGAGGGTGTAAACATCATACCTTGAGGGGGCTTTTCTGTAGATAGGTCAGGACAACTGCATTGTGTTGAAGGGAGGATGGATGAAGTCATGTATTGCAAGATTTTTGCCAACAACCTCCTTCCCTCAATAAGAGCATTGAAGATGGATCATTGCTGGGTCTTTCAGCATGACAATGTCCTGAAACACACAGCCAGGGCAACTAAGTAGTTGTAAGAAGCATTTCATGGTCCTGGAGCAGCTTAGTCAGTCTCCAGACCTGAACTCAAGAGAAAGTCCCTGGAGGAGCTGAAACTCAATGTTGCCAAGTGACAGCCCCAAAACCTGAACGATCTGGAGAAGATCTGTACGGAGGAATGATCTGGAGAAGATTTGTAAGGAGGAGCGACCCGAAAGATCTGGAGAAGATCTGTATGGAGGAGTGACCCGAAAGATCTGGAGAAGATCTGTATGGAGGAGTGACCCGAAAGATCTGGAGAAGATCTGTATGGAGGAGTGACCCGAAAGATCTGGAGAAGATCTGTATGGAGGAGTGACCCGAAAGATCTGGAGAAGATCTGTATGGAGGAGTGACCCGAAAGATCTGGAGAAGATCTGTATGGAGGAGCGACCTGAAAGATCTGGAGAAGATCTGTATGGAGGAATGACCTGAAAGATCTGGAGAAGATCTGTATGGAGGAATGACCTGAAAGATCTGGAGAAGATCTGTATGGAGGAATGACCTGAAAGATCTGGAGAAGATTTGTATGGAGGAGCGACCCGAAAGATCTGGAGAAGATCTGCACGGAGGAATGATCTGGAGAAGATTTGTATGGAGGAGCGACCTGAAAGATCTGGAGAAGATCTGTATGGAGGAGTGACCTGAAAGATCTGGAGAAGATCTGTATGGAGGAGTGACCTGAAAGATCTGGAGAAGATCTGTATGGAGGAGTGACCTGAAAAATCTGGAGAAGATCTGTACGGAGGAGTGAGCTGAAAGATCTGGAGAAGATCTGTATGGAGGAGTGAGCTGAAAGATCTGGAGAAGATCTGTATGGAGGAGTGACCTGAAAGATCTGGAGAAGATCTGTATGGAGGAATGACCTGAAAGATCTGGAGAAGATCTGTATGGAGGAATGACCTGAAAGATCTGGAGAAGATTTGTATGGAGGAGCGACCCGAAAGATCTGGAGAAGATCTGTACGGAGGAATGATCTGGAGAAGATTTGTATGGAGGAGCGACCTGAAAGATCTGGAGAAGATCTGTATGGAGGAATGACCTGAAAGATCTGGAGAAGATCTGTATGGAGGAATGACCTGAAAGATCTGGAGAAGATCTGTATGGAGGAGTGACCTGAAAGATCTGGAGAAGATCTGTATGGAGGAGTGACCTGAAAGATCTGGAGAAGATCTGTATGGAGGAGTGACCTGAAAGATCTGGAGAAGATCTGTACGGAGGAGTGAGCTGAAAGATCTGGAGAAGATCTGTATGGAGGAGTGACCTGAAAGATCTGGAGAAGATCTGCATGGAGAAATGATCTGGAGAAGATCTGCATGGAGAAATGATCTGGAGAAGATCTGTATGGAGGAGTGAGCTGAAAGATCTGGAGAAGCTCTGTACGGAGGAGTGACCTGAAAGACCTGGAGAAGATCTGTATGGAGGAGTGAGCTGAAAGATCTGGAGAAGATCTGTACGGAGGAGTGAGCTGAAAGATCTGGAGAAGATCTGTACGGAGGAGTGACCTGAAAGATCTGGAGAAGATCTGTACGGAGGAGTGACCTGAAAGATCTGGAGAAGATCTGTACGGAGGAGTGACCTGAAAGATCTGGAGAAGATCTGTACGGAGGAGTGACCTGAAAGATCTGGAGAAGATCTGTACGGAGGAGTGACCTGAAAGATCTGGAGAAGCGCTGTACGGAGGAGTGACCTGAAAGACCTGGAGAAGATCTGTATGGAGGAGTGAGCTGAAAGATCTGGAGAAGATCTGTATGGAGGAGTGAGCTGAAAGACCTGGAGAAGATCTGTATGGAGGAGTGAGCTGAAAGATCTGGAGAAGCTCTGTACGGAGGAGTGACCTGAAAGACCTGGAGAAGATCTGTATGGAGGAGTGAGCTGAAAGATCTGGAGGAGATCTGTATGGAGGAGGGACCTGAAAGATCTGGAGAAGATCTGTACGGAGGAGTGACCTGAAAGATCTGGAGAAGATCTGTATGGAGGAGTGAGCTGAAAGATCTGGAGAAGATCTGTACGGAGGAGTGACCTGAAAGATCTGGAGAAGATCTGTATGGAGGAGTGAGCTGAAAGATCTGGAGAAGATCTGTACGGAGGAGTGACCTGAAAGATCTGGAGAAGATCTGTATGGAGGAGTGAGCTGAAAGATCTGGAGAAGATCTGTACGGAGGAGTGACCTGAAAGATCTGGAGAAGATCTGTATGGAGGAGTGAGCTGAAAGATCTGGAGAAGATCTGTACGGAGGAGTGACCTGAAAGATCTGGAGAAGATCTGTACGGAGTGAGCTGAAAGATCTGGAGAAGATCTGTACGGAGGAGTGAGCTGAAAGATCTGGAGAAGTCACCAGATACAGAGGACGGAGGCGACGGGCGGTCACTGGATACCGGAGTTTCTGTCTTTGCTACAGTTTCTCCATCTGCTGTGTATGTGGGACACACTGTGCTCTTCATCTCGGATGTCAGATGCCCTGCTTACTGTCAAGAATTACCCTGTGTGTGTCGGTGAGTGTGAGGCAAATCCCGGGATATGAAGATGAATTATGACTCCAGTCATAATCCCTCATCACTCCCTGGCAGTGCCCCCTCCCTTCTTGTTCTCAGTGTTCCACTTACACCTCCAGGGCCATGTCCTGTGATATGGAAATTAGGTGGCTTGGGGACAATGGACACAGGATGACTCCCTGCCGTGACCCTGTAGTGGGGGCTGCTAGCTAGTTAGCAAGGCTATGGAAATAGCCAGACAGAACGACTCCAGTAAAAAATGGTTCATATCTCGCAAGCCATATTTCCGATAAATATGGCAACCATAAAAATGGTGTCTCCGCATGCGGACGATGCCGGCACACCCTTTTTATGGGAGCAGGACATTGGGAAATGCCCCAGGCGTGATATCAGCCAATGGGGAACTGGCAGACAGGTCATGAGTCCCCTCGTTCTGTAGCTAAATTCATAACTGTCACAATGAGAGCATTGGCGTCCGCCTACGACGCTCCCAGGCAAAGTTATGGCCCATATTCCATGTTGTGGATTGTCCATAACTCAAGCCAGGGGTGGAGCAGTGCTCCCTCTGAGGTCACTAAGGTAGGAGGGGACCTGGATTTGCCCAGGTTGATAACCCTACTTCGGCCATTTTCCAGTGTTCTTTTCGCTGGGGGCACGTGTAGGAAACATCTGTGGGAAGGATCCTAGAAACCTGGGTACAGCGCCCCCCTGTGGCCAGACGCAACAAGGTAACTGCTGGAACTGTGTATGCCTGTTTGTAACCCATGCTTTGATTGTAACTGTACTCTGACATATGTATATTCTGTAGATTCCCTATTGTATATATTGTAGTTTCTAGTGTGCTTTAGGCTGATTAAATTATATAATTAATCTTGGGCTGTTCTGTTATCTCGATCTTGAATCCCACGTCTGTGTGTTCGGCTAATAGTTACCGTAAATCGGTTGGTGGCAGCGAATTGTGCCAAGGATTATTGTGGGGAGGCCAGTGAGATTCGGGGAGATTTTATATATTCCGCCCGCGGAGGTCGGGGGAATATATACCTTACTCTCACCGGGGACCCTTCAATAATCGGCATAAGTAGTATAGCGGCCTCCTTGCTTATGGTCGGGCAATTCCATAATTGGCCTGACTATAAGAGGGGCGCTAGAGAGCGCGTCACGTGCTCTGTCTGTCGGTCGGGAGGTATAAAGGAGGGGTGACCCCCACTTGTTACCCCCCGATTGTGACGTACTGGTAGCCAGCGCGGGGGATTTCTGAGTGACCCCCCCGGTGGTTTGTGACATATTGGTGGCATAGCGGTGGGATCGAGATAATAGTGTGTGTGAGTGTGAGACCCATACTCCCAGACACTAAAGACTGCCTGCAGCAGCTGTGGCTGCTGGGGTCTTCAGACTAGCTCAACACTAGAGTGTCAGAGTGCAGATACTGTAAGGTGTGTGGAGGCATCAGGTGTCAGTTCTGTGTCAGTGACCAAAAGTCTGCAAGAATGGCTGATGGCACCAGGAGCAGAGCTATGCAACTGGCCAATGCTAAGGCAGGAGCCGAAGAGAGGGAGGACGGTGCTGTGGACAGCAATGAGGAGGTTGCCCACGAGTCCTCCAGGAGCTCGACGCCAGAAAACCGTTCTGCCGAGGACATTGCGCAACCTGGCACTGCTGGACAAGATGAGGAGGAGCTCACCCAAGGTTCCTCAACGAGCCAGATGCCAGCCCTCCGCTCTGAAAGGGACAGTGAATCGCCTAGCTCTGCAGCGTGCCGCAGATCACCACGTGCCATTCCACCGAGCCTGGGAGGCTCGGATAGCCTTCTTCAAATGGCTATGGCCCTTCTCCAGGCTGGAGACCAGAAGGGCTACAAGGAACTCCTGGCAGAGCGCAGGGCAGAGCGGCAGGCAGCGCGTGACGCTGAGGCTGCGGAGCGGCAGGCAGCGCGTGAGGCTGCGGAGCGAGAGCGGCAGGCAGCGCGTGAAGAGCGAGAGCGACAGGCAGACCGTGACTACCAGCTGCAGCTAGCTCAGCTCCGGCCCTCATCAGCCACATGTGACCTTCGAGACACAAAACTTCCAAAGGTCCGTGTTGAGGACTTCCCAGTGCTGGAGAAGGATGGAGACTTGGACTCTTTCTTGACTGCTTTTGAACGGACTTGCTTGCAGCACCATCTGGACAAGGACCAGTGGGCCAAATACCTGACCCCCCGTTTAAAGGGTAAGGCCCTGGATATCCTTGGGGACTTGCCTGCTGAGGCAGATCAGGGCTACGACACCATCAAGCGGGCCCTGATCCAACAGTACAACCTCACTCCAGAGTCCTACCGCAAGAAGTTCCGGAGCCTACAGAAGGGACCAAAGGACTCCTGGGCTGACCACCGGCGGGCACTTGCCCGAGCTGCCGACCACTGGACCCAAGGCCTGCAGCTTTCCACCGGACCGGAGATCCTGGACTTGTTCATCACGGAGCAACTCTTGTGGAACTGCCCTGAGGATCTCCGCCAGTTCATCCGAGACCAGAAGCCAAAGGGGTCCACGGCTACAGCTGCCCTTGCCGATGACTACACCAACAACCGGGCCCCTGAGGCCAGGAGAGCGGCCACCAGCAGCACCTGGAGAGGGGGTAAGATGAATTCGGCGACTGCCCCACCTGCCCCTAGACTGCAGGGGGTGTCCCCCTCAACTCCCCTCTCCAGGCCCGTGGCGGAACCAAGACGGTGCCACCAGTGCAACCTACCTGGACACTTCAAGGCCATGTGCCCTCAGCGTCCCAAGGCCCCGGCTCCGTCCCCGTCCCAAGGGCCGCCCAAGGTGTATTGTGTGGGTGGGGGTGGTGGTAGGTCCCTGGACAGCTTCCAACCTGTCACCGTCGGCCGGTCTGTGACCATAGGACTGCGAGACAGCGCCTCGGAGGTGACTCTGGTGCGGCCTGAGATGGTGTCCCCCCAAGACTTGATCCCTGGAAAAACCCTCGCTGTCTCCGGGATTGGAGGCACTGACCCGGCGCTGCCTGTTGCTGACATTTATGTGGACTGGGGCGCAGGGCGGGGGGTGAGGGAGGTGGGGGTAACTGATCGGATCCCTGCAAACGTGCTACTTGGGACAGATTTGGGGCAGATAACCTCCCAGTTTGGGCCCCCCCCAAGGGCTGAACCTTCAGCCCGTACTGACATGACTCCTAACAATGTTAATGTGTTATCTATGAATGATGTAAGGGAGGAGGGAGTGAACTCTGATATTTCTGCTTGCATAGACACCATAGACACACACTCAGCTGCAGCTGTGACAGGGGAGGGGGTCAGAGAAAGGTGTGACAATGCCTCTACAAGTAACCAGCCTGTGAGCTGGGATCTGTTGCCCTCTGCAGGGATAAGCAGAGAGCAGGGTGCTGCAGGGGGAGGACCAGTGTGTGGGGTGGGGGCTACCACAGCAAATGTGGGGTCCCCAGAGATTTCACAGCGGGGTTCTGTTGCTGCAGGAGGGGAACAGGCAGGTGAGATTGGGGCCGGTCCAGGAGCGGAAGTGCTCCCAGGTAAGATCTCGGTGCATGGTTCCCCCACAACCGGGGTGTCAGGAAGCCAGGTAGGTCTGCCTGAACCGGCGACTTGGTCAGGAACGGAGGAGGAGCAGGCACGACCCACGGTCGCAGCGGCTGTGGCCGCTGTCACCCGCAGTGGGAGTGCTGGAAGCCAAGGGGCCTCCCGGAGGTCCGATAGCTCTTCCCCTTCTGACCAAGTGGCAGCCGAGTCAGGTGGAGGCCAGGACACAGGTCCCGGGGTACTGACTGAAGATGTGACAGTCTCGTCGATTCTGGCCACATCTAGTCAGGGGTTTCAGGCAGCGTTAGAAGCTGACGACAGCCTGAAAGCTCTTAAGGAGCAGGCGGCACAGCCTCCCTCGGACTCGGACCCGGAGCGAGTGGTCTGGGACCAAGGACGGCTGTACCGGGCCACGGTCCAGCAGGGTTCACCGGAGGCGTGGCCCAGGGACCGACAGTTGGTGGTACCCTATCCGTTCCGGACGGAGTTGTTGCGGATCGCACATGAGATTCCGATGGCCGGACACCTAGGGATCGCTAAGACCAAGGCCAGGTTAAACCAGCATTTCTACTGGCCAAAAATGGGGGCCGATGTGGCTGCCTACTGCCGTTCGTGTGAAACCTGTCAGAGAGTGGGGAAGGCGGGGCCACGCCCCAAAGCCCCACTGGTATCTCTGCCAATCATCGATGAGCCTTTCAGGAGGGTGGCTGTGGATCTGGTCGGCCCGCTGGCCATCCCCAGCAGCTCCGGGAAACGCTTCATACTGACGGTAGTGGACTATGCCACCCGGTACCCAGAAGCAGTGGCCTTGTCGTCCATTCGGGCTGACAAGGTGGCCACCGCATTGCTGGAGATTTTCTCCCGAGTGGGTTTTCCCCAGGAAATGCTCACTGACCGGGGGACCCAATTCATGTCCCAGCTGATGGAGGCCCTCTGTAAGCAAGTCCAGGTGCGACATCTGGTGGCCAGCCCGTACCATCCACAGACTAATGGCCTGTGCGAGCGGTTCAATGGCACCTTAAAGCAGATGCTTAAGATGTTGGTCGACTCCCATGGGCGTGACTGGGAGCGGTATCTCCCACACCTGTTATTTGCTTACCGGGAGGTTCCACAGGCCTCAACAGGATTCTCACCGTTTGAGCTCCTGTACGGGCGACGTGTGCGGGGCCCCCTGGCTCTGGTGAAAGAGGCTTGGGAAGGGGATTTGGCCACCCCTGGAGTGTCGGTTATCGAGTATGTCATGCGCTTCCGGGACAAAATGCAGGCCTTGACGCAACTGGTACACGACAATATGGCTCAAGCCCAGGCCGATCAGAAGCGTTGGTACGACCAGAACGCTTGTGAGAGGACCTACCAAGTGGGTCAAAAGGTGTGGGTACTGGTCCCCGTACCACAGGACAAGCTTCAGGCAGCCTGGGAAGGCCCATACCTCGTGTACCAGCAGCTCAACCCTGTAACGTACCTGGTCACCCTGGACCCTGCCCGTGGAAGGCGGAAGCCCTTCCATGTGAACATGATGAAGGCACATCATGAGCGGGAGGCATGTGCGCTCCCCGTGTGCAACCTGCCCGAGGAGGGAGAAGCGGAAACCCTCTTGGATATGCTAGCCCAGGTTAGGGCAGGCGGATCCATTGAGGATGTGGAGGTTGGCCACCAGCTCTTGGAAGACCAACGGTCCCAGCTGTGGGCCACCCTCCTCCCCTTCCGGGGGTTGTTTACCAACCAGCCCGGAAGGACTGACTTGGCTGTCCATCACGTGGACACTGGGGATCATCCCCCGATCCGGCGTTCAGCATATCGGGTCTCCCTGGAGGTGCAGCAACACATGCGCCAGGAGATTGACGAGATGCTGAAGCTGGGGGTGATCCAGGCATCCAACAGCGCTTGGGCCTCGCCTGTAGTCCTCGTCCCTAAGAAGGACCGAACCACTCGGTTCTGCGTGGACTACAGGGGGCTCAATGCGGTCACGGTCGCCGATGCGTACCCAATGCCACGCATCGATGACCTGCTCGATCAGTTGGCCGGGGCTCAGTACCTGACCATCATGGATCTGAGCCGGGGATATTGGCAGATCCCCCTGACTCGCAAGGCCAGGGAACGCTCTGCCTTTATTACCCCATTTGGACTGTACGAGTCCACGGTGATGCCATTCGGGATGAGGAATGCCCCTGCCACTTTCCAGCGGATGGTCAACACCCTGCTCAAGGGACTTGAAGGGTACGCGGCCGCGTACCTGGATGACATTGCCGTCTTCAGTCCCACCTGGGAGGACCACCTAGAGCATCTAGCACAGGTGCTCAGGCGGATCCACCGGGCAGGTTTGACCATCAAGCCGGGAAAGTGTCAGCTGGCCATGAGCGAGGTCCAGTACCTCGGTCACCGGGTAGGTGGGAGAACACTGAAGCCCGAGCCTGAGAAAGTGGAAGCCATCGCATCCTGGCCCACCCCCAGGACCAAGAAGCAGGTGATGTCCTTCTTGGGGACCGCTGGGTACTATAGGAGGTTTGTTCCATGCTATAGTAGCCTGGCAAAGCCCTTGACGGACCTCACCAAGAAGAAGCTGCCCTCTGCAGTCGATTGGACAATGGACTGCGAGACAGCCTTCCGGGCCCTAAAGGACGCCCTGTCCAGCCCGCCCGTGCTACAGGCAGCCGACTTCACGCGGCCGTTTGTAGTACAGACCGACGCCAGTGACTTCGGCCTCGGTGCGGTGCTCAGCCAGGTGGACTCTGCGAGCCAAGAGCACCCAGTCTTGTACCTGAGCAGGAAGCTGTTACCAAGGGAAGTTGCCTATTCCACGATGGAGAAGGAGTGCCTGGCCATAGTGTGGGCCCTGCAGCGTCTGCAACCCTATCTATACGGGCGCCACTTCATCGTGGAGACGGACCACAATCCCCTCAGCTGGTTGCACACCGTCTCTGGGACGAATGGGCGATTGTTGCGATGGAGCCTTGCGCTCCAGCAATACAACTTCACCATTCGCCACAAAAGGGGCCGTGACCACGGTAACGCAGACGGGCTGTCCCGACAAGGAGAGGTCGCGGACGGGCGCACGGGGGAACACCGGAGTGTGCTGCCCCCTAGCGCCCTCAAAAGGGGGGAGGTGTGAGGCAAATCCCGGGATATGAAGATGAATTATGACTCCAGTCATAATCCCTCATCACTCCCTGGCAGTGCCCCCTCCCTTCTTGTTCTCAGTGTTCCACTTACACCTCCATGGCCATGTCCTGTGATATGGAAATTAGGTGGCTTGGGGACAATGGACACAGGATGACTCCCTGCCGTGACCCTGTAGTGGGGGCTGCTAGCTAGTTAGCAAGGCTATGGAAATAGCCAGACAGAACGACTCTAGTAAAAAATGGTTCATATCTTGCAAGCCATATTTCCGATAAATATGGCAACCATAAAAATGGTGTCTCCGCATGCGGACGATGCCGGCACACCCTTTTTATGGGAGCAGGACATTGGGAAATGCCCCAGGCGTGATATCAGCCAATGGGGAACTGGCAGACAGGTCATGAGTCCCCTCGTTCTGTAGCTAAATTCATAACTGTCACAATGAGAGCATTGGCGTCCGCCTACGACGCTCCCAGGCAAAGTTATGGCCCATATTCCATGTTGTGGATTGTCCATAACTCAAGCCAGGGGTGGAGCAGTGCTCCCTCTGAGGTCACGAAGGTAGGAGGGGACCTGGATTTGTCCAGGTTGATAACCCTACTTCGGCCATTTTCCAGTGGTCTTTTCGCTGGGGGTCACGTGTAGGAAACATCTGTGGGAAGGATCCTAGAAACCTGGGTACAGCGCCCCCCTGTGGCCAGACGCAACAAGGTAACTGCTGGAACTGTGTATGCCTGTTTGTAACCCATGCTTTGATTGTAACTGTACTCTGACATATGTATATTCTGTAGATTCCCTATTGTATATATTGTAGTTTCTAGTGTGCTTTAGGCTGATTAAATTATATAATTAATCTTGGGCTGTTCTGTTATCTCGATCTTGAATCCCACGTCTGTGTGTTCGGCTAATAGTTACCGTAAATCGGTTGGTGGCAGCGAATTGTGCCAAGGATTATTGTGGGGAGGCCAGTGAGATTCGGGGAGATTTTATATATTCCGCCCGCGGAGGTCGGGGGAATATATACCTTACTCTCACCGGGGACCCTTCAATAATCGGCATAAGTAGTATAGCGGCCTCCTTGCTTATGGTCGGGCAATTCCATAATTGGCCTGACTATAAGAGGGGCGCTAGAGAGCGCGTCACGTGCTCTGTCTGTCGGTCGGGAGGTATAAAGGAGGGGTGACCCCCACTTGTTACCCCCCGATTGTGACGTACTGGTAGCCAGCGCGGGGGATTTCTGAGTGACCCCCCCGGTGGTTTGTGACAGTGAGCTACTTCGGGGGGCCAATGGGCTCCCCTTGCACACTTTTGCGAGGCCAGTGGACTCCTCTTGCCCCCTTTTGCGGGGCCGGTGGGCTCCTCTTGCCCCTCTTTGTGGGGCCGGTGGGCTCCTCTTGCCCGTCTTTGTGGGGCTGGTGGGCTCCTCTTGCCCGTCTTTGTGGGGCCGGTGGGCTCCTCTTGCCCGTCTTTGTGGGGCCGGTGGGCTCCTCTTACCCGTCTTTGTGGGGCCGGTGGGCTCCTCTTGCCCGTCTTTGTGGGGCCGGTGGGCTCCTCTTGCCCGTCTTTGTGGGGCCGGTGGGCTCCTCTTGCCCCCTTTTGTGGGGCCGGTGGGCTCCTCTTGCCCCTCTTTCTCTGATTTCTCTCTCGTGTATATTTCAGCTCAGGAAGGAATATGGAAACAACGTGGTGCCGATCTTTCCCCCCAAGAAGCTTTTCACCCTCACCCCATCCGAGGTGGAGCAGAGGCGTGAGCTGCTGGAGAAGTACATGCAGTCAGGTGAGTGCTGCGGCCAGTGGAGTGACCAGACCTTTCCCCTGCAGAATCCAAGACCCTGCCTCTACTGGGAGAGGACCTCCCACCAGTGACACAGACCCCGCCTCTATTGGGAGAGGACCTCCCACCAGTGACACAGACCCCGCCTCTAATGGGAGAGGACCTCCCACCAGTGACACAGACCCCGCCTCTAATGGGAGAGGACCTCCCACCAGTGACAGACCCCGCCTCTAATGGGAGAGGACCTCCCACCAGTGACAGACCCCGCCTCTAATTGGAGAGGACCTCCCACCAGTGACACAGACCCCGCCTCTAATGGGAGAGGACCTCCCACCAGTGACACAGACCTCGCCTCTAATGGGAGAGGACCTCCCACCAGTGACAGACCCCGCCTCTAATGGGAGAGGACCTCCCACCAGTGACACAGACCCCGCCTCTAATGGGAGAGGACCTCCCACTAGTGATAGACCCCACCTCTAATGATATAGAACCTCCCACCACAGCTCTGACAGACCCCGCCTCTAATGATATAGGGCCTCCCATCATAGCTCTGACAGACCCCGCCTCTAATGATGGGATGGGACTAATAGGTGTACTAGCCACTATACATGTCCAGCACTCTCTGTTATCAGCCAGTGTTCCTGAGGATGTACGTTCATGCTGCTGTATTCTGGAGATGAGTAGCGTGTACCTCGTGCTATTGTCCCTGTTATCTGCAGCGAGTGCATCTGGTGGCAGTGCTGGGGTGTTGCCGGTCTATAAGGTTGTTGTCTATGCTGTGACGCTTCTTCTCTCCGCAGTGCGGCAGGATCCGGCGCTGGGGTCCAGCGAGATATTCAACAGCTTCCTCCGGCGCTCCCAACAGGTCAGTTCTGTCCCTTCCCCCTCGCCACATCACATTGACGTGCTGGGTGCACTCCCCCCCCCCCCATTCCCTCCCCACCAGTCCCTGCAGTGTTACTGCAGTACAGGCCTCATACCCCCACCTCCTCCATCTCTGCAGTGCAGCTTCTGTACAGGCCCCATACCCCCGCCTCCTCCATCTCTGCAGTGCAGCTGCTGTACAGGCCCCATACCACCGCCTCCTCCATCTCTGCAGTGCAGCTGCTGTACAGGCCCCATGCTCTCGCCTCCTCTGTCTCTGCAGTGCAGCTGCTGTACATACAGGCCCCATGCCCTCACCTGTCTCTGCAGTGCAGCTGGTATGTGCGCCACTCCCCCCGCTTCATCTGTCCCTGCAGTGCAGCTGCTGTGTGCACCACTCCCCCGATTCTGCAGTGCAGCTGCTGTGTGCACCACTCCCCCGCCTCCCCCGATTCTGCAGTGCAGCTGCTGTGTGCACCACTCCCCCCGCCTCCCCCGATTCTGCAGTGCAGCTGCTGTGTGCACCACTCCCCCCGCCTCCCCCGATTCTGCAGTGCAGCTGCTGTGTGCACCACTCCCCCCGCCTCCCCCGATTCTGCAGTGCAGCTGCTGTGTGCACCACTGTCCCGCCTCCCCCGATTCTGCAGTGCAGCTGCTGTGTGCACCACTCCCCCGCCTCCCCCGATTCTGCAGTGCAGCTGCTGTGTGCACCACTCCCCCCGCCTCCCCCGATTCTGCAGTGCAGCTGCTGTGTGCACCACTCCCGCGCCTCCCCCGATTCTGCAATGCAGCTGGAGCACACGAGGCTCCGTTTTCACCATTATCCACCACTGTTTTCCCAGGAGACCCAGCAGATCCCCACGGAGGAGGTGCAGCTGGAAATTTTCCTTTCCAATGGTCAGAAGGCAAAAGTGTCTATTCTAACGTCTGACCAGACTGAGGACGTACTGGAGGTGAGAGGCTCCACCCCCTCCTGTCTGATATCCTCCTGTACCCTCCGCCCCCTCCTGTCTGATATTCTCCTGTACCCTCTGCCCCCTCCTGTCTGATATTCTCCTGTACCCTCTGCCCCCTCCTGTCTGATATTCTCCTGTACCCTCCGCCCCCTCCTGTCTGATATCCTCCTGTACCCTCCGCCCCTTCCTGTCTGATATCCTCCTGTACCCTCTGCCCCCTCCTGTCTGATATTCTCCTGTACCCTCCGCCCCCTCCTGTCTGATATTCTCCTGTACCCTCCGCCCCCTCCTGTCTGATATCCTCCTGTACCCTCTGCCCCCTCCTGTCTGATATTCTCCTGTACCCTCCGCCCCCTCCTGTCTGATATTCTCCTGTACCCTCCGCCCCTTCCTGTCTGATATTCTCCTGTACCCTCCGCCCCTTCCTGTCTGATATTCTCCTGTACCCTCTGCCCTCTCCTGTCTGTTATTCTCCTGTACCCTCTGCCCCCTCCTGTCTGATATTCTCCTGTACCCTCTGCCCCCTCCTGTCTGATATTCTCCTGTACCCTCCGCCCCCTCCTGTCTGATATCCTCCTGTACCCTCCGCCCCCTCCTGTCTGATATCCTCCTGTACCCTCCGCCCCCTCCTGTCTGATATTCTCCTGTACCCTCCTCCCCCTCCTGTCTGATATTCTCCTGTACCCTCCGCCCCCTCCTGTCTGATATTCTCCTGTACCCTCCGCCCCCTCCTGTCTGATATTCTCCTGTACCCTCTGCCCCCTCCTGTCTGATATTCTCCTGTACCCTCTGCCCCCTCCTGTCTGATATTCTCCTGTATCCTCTGCCCCCTCCTGTCTGATATTCTCCTGTACCCTCTGCCCTCTCCTGTCTGATATTCTCCTGTATCCTCTGCCCCCTCCTGTCTGATATTCTCCTGTACCCTCCGCCCCCTCCTGTCTGATATTCTCCTGTACCCTCTGCCCCCTCCTGTCTGATATTCTCCTGTATCCTCTGCCCTCTCCTGTCTGATATTCTCCTGTACCCTCCGCCCCCTCCTGTCTGATATTCTCCTGTACCCTCCGCCCCCTCCTGTCTGATATTCTCCTGTACCCTCCGCCCCCTCCTGTCTGATATTCTCCTGTATCCTCCGCCCCCTCCTGTCTGATATTCTCCTGTACCCTCCGCCCCCTCCTGTCTGATATTCTCCTGTATCCTCTGCCCCCTCCTGTCTGATATTCTCCTGTATCCTCTGCCCCCTCCTGTCTGATATTCTCCTGTATCCTCTGCCCACTTCTGTCTGATATTTTCCTGTACCCTCCGCCCCCTCCTGTCTGATATTCTCCTGTACCCTCCGCCCCCTCCTGTCTGATATTCTCATGTACCCTCCGCCCCCTCCTGTCTGATATTCTCATGTACCCTCCGCCCCCTCCTGTCTGATATTCTCCTGTATCCTCCGCCCCCTCCTGTCTGATATTCTCCTGTACCCTCCGCCCTCTCCTGTCTGATATTCTCCTGTACCCTCCGCCCCTTCCTGTCTGATATTCTCCTGTACCCTCTGCACCCTCCTGTCTGATATTCTCCTGTACCCTCCGCCCCCTCCTGTTTATCCTCCTGTACCCTCCGCCCTCTCCTGTCTGATATTCTCCTGTACCCTCTGCCCCCTCCTGTCTGATATTCTCCTGTACCCTCTGCCCTCTCCTGTCTGATATTCTCCTGTACCCTCTGCCCCCTCCTGTCTGATATTCTCCTGTACCCTCTGCCCCCTCCTGTCTGATATTCTCCTGTACCCTCCGCCCCTTCCTGTCTGATATTCTCCTGTACCCTCCGCCCTGTCCTGTCTGATATCCTCCTGTACCCTCTGCCCCCTCCTGTCTGATATTCTCCTGTACCCTCTGCCCCCTCCTGTCTGATATTCTCCTGTACCCTCTGCCCCCTCCTGTCTGATATTCTTCTGTACCCTCTGCCCCCTCCTGTCTGATATCCTCCTGTACCCTCCGCCCCTTCCTGTCTGATATCCTCCTGTACCCTCTGCCCCCTCCTGTCTGATATTCTCCTGTACCCTCCGCCCCTTCCTGTCTAATATTCTCCTGTACCCTCCGCCCTGTCCTGTCTGATATTCTCCTGTACCCTCTGCCCCCTCCTGTCTGATATTCTCCTGTACCCTCTGCCCCCTCCTGTCTGATATTCTCCTGTACCCTCTGCCCCCTCCTGTCTGATATTCTTCTGTACCCTCTGCCCCCTCCTGTCTGATAACCTCCTGTACCCTCCGCCCCCTCCTCTCTGTGGTGACATCATGGTGACTTCATCATATATTCAGTGTTTTTTCCCCTTGTATATGCAGGCTGTAGCCGCTAAGCTGGACCTCTCGGAGGAACTTCTCGGATATTTTAGCCTCTACCTCATAAAAGACGGAGCAGACGGATCTTTCTCATGTGAGTTTATTATATGTACGCGGCTCAGACATTACCGCTGCCCATTCGTCTCCCTTACCATGCATTCCAGGCTCTTGTTCGGCTTCTAGGCCCCACCTGCCAGCCTTTTTTCTCGGCCCCGCCTGCCTGCCGGCCTTTTTTCTCGGCCCCGCCTGCCTGCCGGCCTTTTTTCTCGGCCCCGCCTGCCTGCCGGCCTTTTTTCTCGGCCCCGCCTGCCTGGCGGCCTTTTTTCTCGGCCCCGCCTGCCTGGCGGCCTTTTTTCTCGGCCCCGCCTGCCTGGCGGCCTTTTTTCTCGGCCCCGCCTGCCTGCCGGCCTTTTTTTTCGGCCACGCCTGCCTGCCGGCCTTTTTTCTCGGCCCCGCCTGCCTGCCGGCCTTTTTTCTCGGCCCCGCCTGCCTGCCGGCCTTTTTTCTCGGCCACGCCTGCCTGGCGGCCTTTTTTCTCGGCCCCGCCTGCCTGCCGGCCCTCGCTCGGCTTCTCGGCCTCTCGGCCCCGCCTGCCTGCCGGCCCTCGCTCGGCTTCTCGGCCCCGCCTGCCTGCCGGCCCTCGCTCGGCTTCTCGGCCCCGCCTGCCTGCCGGCCCTCGCTCGGCTTCTCGGCCCCGCCTGCCTGCCGGCCCTCGCTCGGCTTCTCGGCCCCGCCTGCCGGCCGGCCCTCGCTCGGCTTCTCGGCCCCGCCTGCCGGCCGGCCCTCGCTCGGCTTCTCGGCCCCGCCTGCCGGCCGGCCCTCGCTCGGCTTCTCGGCCCCGCCTGCCGGCCGGCCCTCGCTCGGCTTCTCGGCCCCGCCTGCCGGCCGGCCCTCGCTCGGCTTCTCGGCCCCGCCTGCCGGCCGGCCCTCGCTCGGCTTCTCGGCCCCGCCTGCCGGCCGGCCCTCGCTCGGCTTCTCGGCCCCGCCTGCCGGCCGGCCCTCGCTCGGCTTCTCGGCCCCGCCTGCCGGCCGGCCCTCGCTCGGCTTCTCGGCCCCGCCTGCCGGCCGGCCCTCGCTCGGCTTCTCGGCCCCGCCTGCCGGCCGGCCCTCGCTCGGCTTCTCGGCCCCGCCTGCCGGCCGGCCCTCGCTCGGCTTCTCGGCCCCGCCTGCCGGCCGGCCCTCGCTCGGCTTCTCGGCCCCGCCTGCCGGCCGGCCCTCGCTCGGCTTCTCGGCCCCGCCTGCCGGCCGGCCCTCGCTCGGCTTCTCGGCCCCGCCTGCCGGCCGGCCCTCGCTCGGCTTCTCGGCCCCGCCTGCCGGCCGGCCCTCGCTCGGCTTCTCGGCCCCGCCTGCCGGCCGGCCCTCGCTCGGCTTCTCGGCCCCGCCTGCCGGCCGGCCCTCGCTCGGCTTCTCGGCCCCGCCTGCCGGCCGGCCCTCGCTCGGCCCAATTCCCTACCCCTTCCTGAGTACAGGACTCATATTGCTTTTCTTCCAGTTGTCAGGAAGCTGCAGGAGTTTGAGCTGCCCTATGTGTCAGTCACCAGCCTGCGGAGCCGAGACTACAAGATCATTCTGAGGAAGAGGTCAGCGGGATTGATGATGATGATGATTGATGGGTCATGACAGGTGATGGATGGTAGATTAGGGAAATGCATGAAACTGATGATGGGAAATGGATGAGGCTCCTGAGAGATGTGTGATGATGGTACTGCTCTTCTTCTGCGGGGTCTCATGTTTGAGGTTTCTTCTTCCGCAGTTACTGGGACCCTTCGTATGACGATGATGTCATGGAGAAGAGGGTGGGTCTGAACCTGCTGTACGCTCAGGTTGGTGCTGGGTTCTTGGTCTTTTCTTCTTCTGTTCCAGCTCTCTGGGGTCTGCTGACTGGTGGAGGGTCCTGGGGCGCAGCCTTCTTTGGGGTCTGCTGACTGGCGGAGGGTCCTGGGGCGCAGCCTTCTTTGGGGTCTGCTGACTGGCGGAGGGTCCTGGGGCACAGCCTTCTTTGGGGTCTGCTGACTGGTGGAGGGTCCTGGGGCGCAGCCTTCTTTGGGGTCTGCTGACTGGCGGAGGGTCCTGTGGCGCAGCCTTCTTTGGGGTCTGCTGACTGGCGGAGGGTCCTGGGGCGCAGCCTTCTTTGGGGTCTGCTGACTGGTGGAGGGTCCTGTGGCGCAGCCTTCTTTGGGGTCTGCTGACTGGCGGAGGGTCCTGGGGCGCAGCCTTCTTCTCCTCTCTGCTGCTCTCTGGGGTCTGCTGACTGGCGGAGGGTCCTGGGGCACAGCCTTCTTTGGGGTCTGCTGACTGGTGGAGGGTCCTGGGGCACAGCCTTCTTCTCCTCCTCCTCTGCTGCTCTCTGGGGTCTGCTGACTGGCGGAGGGCTCTGGGGCACAGCCTTCTTTGGGGTGTGCTGACTGGCGGAGGGTCCTGGGGCACAGCCTTCTTTGGGGTCTGCTGACTGGCTGAGGGTCCTGGGGCACAGCCTTCTTTGGGGTCTGCTGACTGGCGGAGGGTCCTGCGGCACAGCCTTCTTTGGGGTCTGCTGACTGGCGGAGGGCTCTGGGGCACAGCCTTCTTTGGGGTCTGCTGACTGGCGGAGGGCTCTGGGGCACAGCCTTCTTTGGGGTCTGCTGACTGGTGGAGGGTCCTGGGGCACAGCCTTCTCCTCCTCCTCCTCTGCTGCTCTCTGGGGTCTGCTGACTGGCGGAGAGTCCTGGGGCGCAGCCTTCTTTGCGGTGTGCTGACTGGTGGAAGGCTCTGGGGCGCAGCCTTCTTTGGGGTCTGCTGACTGGCGGAGGGTCCTGGGGCGCAGCCTTCTTTGGGGTCTGCTGACTGGCGGAGGGTCCTGGGACGCAGCCTTCTTTGGGGTCTGCTGACTGGCGGAGGGTCCTGGGACGCAGCCTTCTCCTCCTTCTCTGCTGCTCTCTGGGGTCTGCTGACTGGCGGAAGGTCCTGGGGCGCAGCCTTCTTTGGGGTCTGCTGACTGGTGGATACCTCTGGGGTGCAGCCTTCTCCTCTCTCTCTGCTCCTCTGGGGTCTGCTGACTGGTGGAGGGTCTTGGGGCACAGCCTTCTTTGGGGTCTGCTGACTGGCGGAGGGCTCTGGGGCGCAGCCTTCTTTGGGGTCTGCTGACTGGCGGAGGGCTCTGGGGCGCAGCCTTCTTTGGGGTCTGCTGACTGACGGAGGGTCCTGGGGCGCAGCCTTCTTTGGGGTCTGCTGACTGGCGGAGGGTCCTGGGGCGCAGCCTTCTTTGGGGTCTGCTGACTGGCGGAGGGTCTTGGGGCGCAGCCTTCTTTGGGGTCTGCTGACTGGCGGAGGGCTCTGGGGCACAGCCTTCTTTGGGGTCTGCTGACTGGCGGAGGGTCCTGGGGCGCAGCCTTCTTTGGGGTCTGCTGACTGGCGGAGGGCTCTGGGGCACAGCCTTCTTTGGGGTCTGCTGACTGGCGGAGGGCTCTGGGGCACAGCCTTCTTTGGGGTCTGCTGACTGGCGGAGGGTCCTGGGGCGCAGCCTTCTTTGGGGTCTGCTGACTGGCGGAGGGCTCTGGGGCACAGCCTTCTTTGGGGTCTGCTGACTGGCGGAGGGCTCTGGGGCACAGCCTTCTTTGGGGTCTGCTGACTGGCGGAGGGTCCTGGGGCGCAGCCTTCTTTGGGGTCTGCTGACTGGCGGAGGGTCCTGGGGCGCAGCCTTCTTTGGGGTCTGCTGACTGGCGGAGGGCTCTGGGGCACAGCCTTCTTTGGGGTCTGCTGACTGGCGGAGGGCTCTGGTGCACAGCCTTCTTTGGGGTCTGCTGACTGGCGGAGGGTCCTGGGGCGCAGCCTTCTTTGGGGTCTGCTGACTGGCGGAGGGCTCTGGGGCACAGCCTTCTTTGGGGTCTGCTGACTGGCGGAGGGCTCTGGGGCACAGCCTTCTTTGGGGTCTGCTGACTGGCGGAGGGTCCTGGGGCGCAGCCTTCTTTGGGGTCTGCTGACTGGCGGAGGGCTCTGGGGCTCAGCCTTCTTTGGGGTCTGCTGACTGGTGGAGGGCTCTGGCAGGCGGAGGGCTCTGGGGCGCGGCTCATAGGTCTTTTGGATTAGTGATAGAAGTGCTATAGATACAGTCTTCCATGTACATCATGGCGGGTGATGAAACGCACGCTCCACCTTCTAGATGTTTCCGTGTGAGGCTCACGCACAGTTGTTCTCCATCACAGACTGTCAGCGACATTGAGCGTGGCTGGGTGCAGGTCAGCAAGGAGCAGCTGCGGCAACTGAAGTCCCTGCAGGAGAAAGTCTCCAAGAAGGAGGTGAGCTGTGATGAGTGGGCGCTTGTGTCTGTGCAGTGCAGGCAGTGATGCTGACCGGCGCGGTGTCTCCCGCAGTTCATCCAGCTGGCGCAGACACTGAAGTACTATGGCTATCTGAAGTTTGAGCCGTGTATCACCGACTTCCCGGAGAAGGGCTGCCAAGTGATCGTGAGCGCCGGCAACAACGAGCTCAACTTCCAGGTGAAGCTTCCAAACGAGCACATAAAGGAGGGGAGCTTCAAGGTGACGCGGATGAGGTGCTGGCGCGTCACGTCATCGGTGAGTGTCTTCTGTGGTCAGATCTGTGGTAGTATCAGAACAGTGGACATAAGTGGAGATGATGGATGTGACGTCTGAGCAGAGACCTCATCTATAGTGTGTGACTGAGGAGGTTGTGTCATGTGACGTCTGAGCAGTGATATCCTCTATAGTGTGTGACTGAGGAGGTCGTGACGTGGCGTCTGAGCAGTGACATCATCTGTAGTGACTTGTGATCTCTTCTCAGTCTCACATGCTGCCATTTGTACGTAGGTTCCTCTGAGTAATGGCAGCGGGAGCCCCAACAGGTCGGAGGCGCGGCTGGAGTTGGCCTTTGAATATCTGATGAGTAAGGACCGTCTGCAGTGGATCACCATCTCCAGCCCGCAGGTGACCGCTTCCTAGCTACGTGCAGTGGATTGCAGCGCCACGGCTCAGGATTACAGATGAGAGAACCTGTTCCATAAACCCTTGCCAAACACTCGGGTCCGGTACGACCTGAGCTTGTTCGTTCGGGGTCGACAAATTCGAGCCCCTCCCCCAAAAGTCGGTAATGTTTGTTTTCCGCCCCTGAACGCCGACCGCATTTCCAAAAATGCTTTTTAATAGCATTTTCTGGTTTTGAACAGGATTGCGGGGATGTGTAAAATCAGCGGAGGGCGGGGACTCTGCAGCGGGACACACAACGCCATGTTCCCTGCAGCCAATCACAGCGCAGCAAACATTCTCAAGGTGGAGACAGAAGGGCTTCTGTGATTGGCTTGCTAAGTCACATGTCAGTGTGGATATAAATTGCGGCCATTTTGCGTGGGATTTTCTGAATGTTGCTCGTCAGGGAAGGAGCTGCTGCCAGACACTGAGATTAGGGGGTTAATGCTGCACAGTTTAGATACATTGGAATAGGGACATGCTCTGTAGGGAGAGGCGGCTGCCACAAATAGGCACATTAATCATAGAAACAGGGATTGCAGGGACTTGTAGTGCCTGAAAAACAGAGGCCAGTGAGAGATCTCTGCCTGCTCCAAATCACACAGGCCAAAACATCACTAGCTATTGTTAGTGCAGCGTCTACACTGCATGCTGCCATTATTAATTGCCTTTACAAAAATGTATAAACATCGCTCTGGGTATAAGCACGCATTATTGGCGGGACTAATATCCCATTCTACAAAGTGTTTTTCTTCGGCGCTCTATTGGGAGACCCAGACGATTGGGTGTATAGCTACTGCCTCCGGAGGCCACACAAAGCATTACACTAAAAAGTGTAAGGCCCCTCCCCTTCTGGCTATACACCCCCCGTGGGATCACGGGCTGCTCAGTTTTCAAGCTTTGTGCGAAGGAGGCACACATCCACGCATAGCTCCACTGTTTAGTCAGCAGCAGCTGTTGACTATATCGGATGGAAGAAAAGAGGGCCCATATGGGGCCCCCAGCATGCTCCCTTCTCACCCCACTTGCGGTTTGTAAGGTTGAGGTACCTATTGCTAGTACGGAGGCTGGAGCCCACATGCTGTTTTCCTTCCCCATCCCCCTGAGGGGCTCTGAGGAAGTGTGATCTTTCCGGCCACCAAGCCCTGAGGCCGGGCTCCATCCACAGACCCATAGAACCTGCTGGATGTGGAGCGGGAGTGCCGTTCAGGGACAAGGCCCTGCAACTTTCAGGTACTCTGTGTCCCCGTATGGCAGGCCACGCACACTCCAGGCTTGCTGGGTGTGCTAGTGCGCCGGGGACTGTAGCGCTGTGCGCTGGGCTTATAGTCCCTGCAGATTACTGGGGGACTTTACGTGTGGGGACCGCCGCGCCGACCGCCCCTGGAGCGGCGGCGCAGCTGCGACTTGTAGTGCGCCGGGGACGCGCCGACCGCGCTTTTACGGCGGCGGCGCTTCTAACTTTAGTCCCCGGCTTTTGCGGCCTAGCGCCGCTTCGTTCCCGCCCCCACCCTGTCACTCAGGGAAAGGGAGAGACGCTGTTCTATAGCAGCGCCGAGGGCTGGAGCCTTATTTGCATTCTCCAGCCCCCTTCACTAGACACAGTGGGCGCCGGGTTCCCGCTCTTGTCTCGGGCACGCCCTCGGCCCGCCCCTCTCCTCTGGACGCCGGCAGCCATTCCGGCACGCAGAGCGGGAAAACGGAGACAAGCGCTGAGCTACCAGCACAGGATTCCGGCGCCACACACCCGCTTTTGTGCGGGCGGTAAGCGGCAACTAAAGTGCTGACCCACTAATGCCGAAGTGTCCTGTTGTACTTTTGTACGGTCGCTATTCAGGATGCAGACCTAGAAACAGCAGCAAAAGATCAGGGGTGCTAAAGCACAGACTCTATATGCTGCTTGTCTTGCATGTGCTGCAGTGTCATGTGTCCTTTATGCTTGTATGCTTTACATTGCACTGTAAGGGCTATTCTTGGCTGTCTACCCGCCTAGATGGCTAGACAGCGGCAGCAAACAGCAATGGTGCTAAGGCACAAGCTTTCAATGCTGCTTGGATTGCATGTACTGCAGAGTTTATTTTCATGCTTGTACATTCACTGCATGTCGCTATTCTTGGCTAATGCTCCTTGATGACTAGACAACAGCAGCAGAAAAGCAAGGGTGCTAAGGCACAAGCTTTCAATGCTGCTTGGATTGCATGTGCTGCAGTGGTTATTTTCATGCTTGTATGCTATACATTCACTGTATGTCGCTATTCTTGGCTAATGCTCCTGAATAACTAGACAACGGCAGCAGAAAAGCAAAGGTGCCAAGGCACAGGCTTTCTATGCTGCTTGTACTGCATGTGCTGAAGTGTTTATTGTACTTCATGCTTGTATGCCATACATTGCACTGTACGGTCGCTATTCTTGGCTAATGCTCCTAGATGGCTAGACAGCGACAGCAAAAAAAAAAAAAAAGCATGGGTGCCAAGGCACAGGCTTTCTATGCTGCTTGTACTGCATGCGATACTGTTCCAGGACCCCCAGTGTGTGCAATTACTCAACGGGGTCTCTGCTACAGGTGGCCAAAAGAACCACCTGTGATCCCTGTCCAGGGACAGGGACGGAGTTGCAGTTTCCGCTGATATATTGTCTGTGACTATGACTAACATCTTACAGACTTTGCAGTCCAGACAGACCTTGGGCAATGTTGATTCAATGCCCCTGGCCACCCTGATTTCGAAACAAATCATGGCTCCAGGAGGGTCCCATGCATCCCAGGGTGCAGGCTCTGACACGGACGACAGTCCCAGCCGGCCTAAGCGAGCTCCCTAAGAACGGCCCTCGACTTCATCACAGTACTCTCTGTATGATGATGCAGACGTAGCTGTTCAGGACTCTGATCCTGAGACCGCTCTCAATCCAGATACACCGGATGGTGACGCTATAGTGAATAATCTTATAGCGTCCATCAATGGAAGGTTGGGTATTTCTCCCTCAACTCCTCCAGTGGAGGGGTCAGCTTCACAGCAGAAGAAATCCCTATTTCGGTATCTCAAGCGTATATTGAGTACTTTTCTGGTCACTCTGACTCCAGAGAAGCAGTCCAGGAACACCACGCTTATCCCGATAAGCGTTTCTCCAACCGTATTGAGGATACGCGTTGTCTCTTCCCCCCTGACGTGCTCAAGCGCTCCAAGGGTGGATCCCCCAATCTCCAGGCTTGCGGCTAGATCTATAGTTGCAGTGGAAGATGGGACTTCACTTAAAGATGCCATTGACAGACAGATAGCCCTCTGGTTGCAATCTGTCTATGAAGCTATCGGCGGGTCGGTTGCCCCGGCATTCGCAGCCATAGAGGCACTCCAAGCTATTTCAGCTAGTATTGCGCAGAGGGACGCGGTCACATGTACATCTTGGCCGCAGTAGCGTCCTTCACCTCGCAATGTCGGCATTGCGACTCAAGCTGTTTATGCTGTCCTGGACTCTACGAGCCGTACGTCAGTGGCGTCCGCCAACTCCGTGTTGTTACGCTCCTAGTGTTAAGGGATTGGAGCAGATGCTGCTTCCACAACAGTGCTTAACCAGATTGCCTTTATCTGGTGACAGACTGTTTCGTGAGCGGTTGGATTAAATCATTCAACTGTCCAAGGGTACGGATTCTTCCTTACCCCAGCTATCAAACAAGACCCATCAGGAGAAGGGACAGTCGAGGTTTCGGTCCTTCCCAGGCTCGGGCACGTCCCAATTGCCCTCGTCCAACAGGACTCAAAAGAATCACGCCCGGAGAAGGCAGCCGGAGGAACCGCTACAAGGCGGTTTCCTCATGACTTTCAGCCTTCTCTCTCCGCGTCCGCGGTCGGTGGCAGACTCCCCCCGCTTTAGCGACATTTAACTGCCACAGGTCAATGGCCGGTGGGTGAGAGACAGTTTGTCGCAAAAACTTCCTCACCGGCCGAGCCGAGGCTCTTCTGCAGGCAGTAGGAGTCGTAATCCCGGTTCCTCCTCAGGAACAAGAGACACTTTTTACTCCGATCTGGTCGGGGTGACAAAATAGGACGACTCCTTCCGTTCCGTTCTGGACCTTAAACTGCTCAACAAGCATGTGAAAACCAGGCGGTTCCGGATGGAATCCCTCCGCTCCGTCATTGCCTCAATGTCTCAAGGAGATTTCCTAGCATCAATAGACATCAGGATGCTTATCTCCACGTGCCGATTGCTCCAGAGCACCGGCGTTTGCTACGATTCGTTATTGAAGACGAGCATCTTCGGTTCGTAGCCCTACCCTTCGGTCTGGCGACAGCCCCACGGGTTTTCACCAAGTTCATGGCAGCAGTGGGACCACTCCCGCACTCTCAGGGTCACCCTGTGATCCCTTACTTAGACCATCTACTTGTCAAGGCACTCTTTTAAGAGGCATGCCAACACAGCCTGAACATGGCGCTGGAGACTTCCCAGAGTTTCGGGTGGGTCCTCGACTTTTCAAAGTTAAACCCAATCGCTGGCATATCTTAGCTTGGGGTTTCACACTCTCTCAGCGATGGTGAAGCTTCCACTGGACAAACAGCGGTCACTACAGACGGGGGTGCAGTCTCTCCTTCAAGGAGACACCTCATCCAGAGGCAGTCCCTTTCACGCAGTTTCATCTGCGTCCACTTCAATAGAACATTCTTCGCTAATGGGAGGGGAAGTCGATGTCCCTACACAGGAACGTCCCCCTTTCTCAGCCGATCAAGGACTCTCTTCAGAGGAGTCCACTCTTCAGATCAATTGTCTGGAGCTCTGGGCAGTGTATATTGCCCTGCAAGACTTCCTGCAGTGGCTGGAAGGCAAACAGATCCGAATTCAGTCGGACAATCCACAGCGGTGGCATACATCAACCACCAAGGCGGACTACGCAGTCGGCGAGCCTCCCAGGAAGTCCGCCGGATTCTGCTAGGGGTGGAAGACAGAGCATACACCATATCCGCAGTTCACATCCCGGGCGTAGAAAACTGGGAAGCAGACTTCCTCAGTCACCAGGGCGTGGACGCAGGAGAATGGTCTCTGCACCCGGACGGGTTTCACGAATCGGCACAACAGCAAGGTCCCGGTTTTCATGACGATCAAAGAGCTCTGGCGACAGGCATCTCACGGTCGGTCAACCGTGGGCACTACCAGACCGGCCAGACTTACTGTCCCAAGGGCCGTTTTTCCATCTGAATTCTACGGCCCTGAACCTACTGTGTGGCCATTGCGTCCTAGATCCTAGTGTCCTCAGGATTATCCCACGGGGTCGTTGCCACCATGAGACAGGCTATGAAGCCCACGTCTGCTAAGATCTACCACGGAAGTGGAAGATTTTCTTTTACTGGTGCTCTGTACAAGGAGTGTCCCCCTGGCCATTGGCATTGCCTACTTTTCTTTCCTTCCTGCAATCTGGGTTGGAAAAGGGCTTGTCGCTCGGCTCCCTTAAAGGGCAGGTCTCGGCGCTATTGGTGTTTTTTCAGAAGCGTCTAGCACGACGTCCGCAGGTACGCACGTTCCTGCAGGGGGTTTGTCAAATCGTCCCCCCGTACGAGCGGCCGTTAGATCCATGGGATCTGAACAGGGTACTAGTTGCTCTCCAGAAGCCGCCTTTCGAGTCTCTGACGGATGTTTCACTCTCTCGACTATCACAGAAAGTGGCCTTTCTGGTAGCGATCACGTCTCTTCGGAGAGTGTCTGAGCTAGCAGCGCTGTCATCCAAGGCTCCCTTCCTGGTGGTCCACCAGGACAAGGTAGTGCTGCGCCCCATTCAGGAGTTTCTCCCTAAGGTAGTATCCTCGTTTCATATTAATCAGGATATCTCCTTACCTTCCTTTTGTCCTCATCCGGTTCACCGGTATGAAAAGGATTTACATTTGTTAGATCTGGTGAGAGCACTCAGAATCTACATTTCCCGCACGGCGCCCCTGCGCCGCTCTGATGCACTCTTTGTCCTTGTCGCTGGCCAGCGCAAGGGGTCGCAGGCTTCTAAAGCCACCCTGGCTCGATGGATCAAAGAACCAATTCTGGAAGCCTACCGTTCTGCGGGGCTTCCGGTTCCTTCAGGGCTGAAGGCCCATTCAACCAGAGCCGTGGGTGCGTCCTGGGCATTAGGACACCAGGCTTCGGCTCAACAAGTGTGCCAGGCAGCTACCTGGTCGAGTTTGCACACTTTCACCAAACATTATCAGGTGCATACCTATGCTTCGGCGGACGCCAGCCTAGGTAGAAGAGTCCTGCAGGCGGCAGTGGCCTCCTCGTAGAGGAGGGCTGTCTTGCAGCTCTAACTTGAGGTATTTTGTTACCCACCCAGGGACTGCTTTTGGACGTCCCAATCGTCTGGGTCTCCCAATAGAGCGCCGAAGAAGAAGGGAATTTTGTTACTTACCGTAAATTCCTTTTCTTCTAGCTCTTATTGGGAGACCCAGCACCCGCCCTGTTGTCCTTCGGGATTTTTGGTTTGTTTGCGGGTACACATGTTGTTCATGTTGAACGGTTTTCAGTTCTCCGATGTTACTCGGAGTGAATTTGTTTAAACCAGTTATTGGCTTTCCTCCTTCTTGCTTTAGCACTAAAACTGAGCAGCCCGTGATCCCACGGGGGGTGTATAGCCAGAAGGGGAGGGGCCTTACACTTTTTAGTGTAATGCTTTGTGTGGCCTCCGGAGGCAGTAGCTATACACCCAATCGTCTGGGTCTCCCAATAAGAGCTAGAAGAAAAGGAATTTACGGTAAGTAACAAAATTCCCTTCATTGCCAATATTCTGAGTCTGGTGTAAATTAGGTACTGAAATAAATGTAGAGGTAGTGGTGACTGCTGAGCAACTGCTATTGAACAAGGTAAAAAGGGGTTCTTCTAACTTTTACTAACTAAATATCTTTTGTGTCAGGTGTGTGACAGGTGGGGGCGTAGGGTTGGGAAACATCCCTTTAAAAGGGGAGGAGTACATTAATCATGAATGATAAATCAGGACGAGGTTATCGTGGAAGGGGGAACAGGCGGGGTGTTGGAGGTGTACGTGTGGGAAGTTCTGTTAGTGAAAGGTGTAGAGAGCAAACACCGGCTCAGCCTGTCCCAAGAGAAATGAGCACAACTTCCGTTACAGGACAGCCTACTCCTCTAGATTTATTTGTCAGCCGCACATTGCTTCAACTTCGAAATGAGGCTGATAAACATCAGGTGCTGGAGTGGATGGCAAGCGCTGCATCAAGTGGCCTCTCCACATCACACACTTCATTCCTCAGAAGTGCCACCACAATTACACTTGTTTCCCCCTGCGTCACAAATGTCCAACCGGAAAACTGACTGCGGGGAAACACACACAGGCGAGTCTGCAGAGCTGTCCATATATTCTATCCCATGGGCATCACATGTCCCCTCCAAAGATCCACAGACCCAAGAGAAGGAAAGTATCTGCACCAGTGCCCAAAATCTTTGAGTTGGATCCTGGTCCCGATGAAGTAGGGTCCCAGCAGGATCCCGACCCTCGTTAACGGACGTTAAGCCCAGAGGATGGAGGTGATGATGATGAAACTCAGATACCTGAGGTCCACGTGTACTGTGCAGTGATGTCAGGTTAGGAAAAGGGGGACAACATAGAGCCTGATGATGAAGTTGGAGATCCCACTTATTCTCAACCCAGAGGCACGCCGCTGTGTAGCTCCACAGATGAGGAGGAGGAAGCGAGGATGTTCCAGTGGTGACTCCTGCACAAACACGTAGTGATGCAGCCATGAGAAGCTATGCATCCTCAGCCACAACTCTGGCTGTGGCCAGCAGTGTTCATGGGTCTGCAGTTCACATGACGAGTTGCCTAGCCTGGGACTTGTTTTGAGAGATGACCCAGTCTGTTATCTACCAGGGTTGTAAATGACGACTGAGTAAATGTTGTAATAATTTGACTACTACACATGGTGAACCAACATGCATTACTGAGGGAATCTCACTGCGCAAAAATGAGTAGTAATGGGCCTACCCATCCACCGGCCACCAAATCAATATTGTCTGCTCCTCCTCCTCCTGTGTCACTGGGGAAAGTATTGTCACACAGGTCTCTGACCGCAGAAACTCCTCTGTGTACCCGCTACAGTCGGGGTGAGTGAGGGCCCGTCAGGTGTTACGGAAGTGACTGTGCCTGGTGCTTTAGATCAGGGTTCCCCAACTCCAGTCCTCAAAGCCCACCAACAGTGCATGTTTTCAGGATTTCCTTAGCATTGCACTGCTGTTGGAACCAGCACCTGGGCAGGTAATTACATTAACACCTGTGCAATACTAAGGAAATCCCAAAAACCTGCACTGTTGGTGTGCCTTGAGGACTGGAGTTGGGGACCTCTGCTTTAGATCCATGTGAGACGCCGAGCACACCACATGGTTCCCAATCCAGCATTACACCTCCCGCACAGTCCACTGGACGGTCGTGCACACCTTCCTCCGTCCTCTATCGGCACAGCAGCCCTCAGTCACACAGGTTTGGTCACGTAAAAGACCATTTCCTCCCACACTTGAGAAGGGAAAGTGCTTGAACTTCACCATTTCGAAACTTGGCCACAGAAATGTTGCCTTTCCGCCTGGTGGATACAGACTGTTTCTGAAACCTCCTGGCCATCGCACTTCCCCAGTACCAGTTGCCCAGTCGCCATTACTTCTCTAATAAAGCTGTGCCTGGGCTACACCATCAAGTCGTAGCCAAGATTGCCTTTTCCTTGGAAAACTCTGTTTCTTCAGCGCTCTATTGGGAGACCCAGACGATTGGGGTATAGCTACTGCCCTCTGGAGGCCACACAAAGCACTACATTAAAAGTGCAAGGCCCCTCCTCCTCTGGCTATACCCCCCCGTGGTATCACGGGTTCTCCAGTTTTAGCTTTGTGTGCGAAGGAGGTCAGACATTCCATGCATAGCTCCACAGATTTTAGTCAGCAGTAGCTGCTGACTATGTCGGATGGAAGAAAAGAGGACACATATAGTGTTCCCAGCATGCTCCCTTCTCACCCCTGGATGGTGTTGTAAGGTTGAGGTACCTATTGCTGGTACAGGGCTGGAGCCTGACATGCTGTTTTCCTTCCACATCCCCTTGTAGGGCTCTGTGGAAGTGGGATCCTGCCGGCCTCTCAGCTCTGATGCCGGGCTCCATCCACAGACCCATTAGAACCTGATGGATTCGGAGCAGGAGTACGATCAGGGACAGGGCCCTGCATCTTACAGGTACTCTGTGTCCCCGGCAGGCACAGACACACTCCGGGCTGGCTGGGTGTTATAGTGCGCCGGGGACCGCAACGTGGAGTTGGTGTCCCTACAGATTACTGGGGGATTGTTTGTGTTTGGGAACGCAGCGCCGACCCCCTCTGGACCGGGCGGCGCTGCTGTGACTTGTGGTGCGCCGGGGATCCGCCGTCCGCGCTTTTACGGCGGCGGCGGTTATAACTTTAGTCCCCGGCTTTTTGGGCCTAGGACGCCGGCAGCTCCGTTTCGTTCCCGCCCCCACCCTGTCATTCAGGGTAGGGGAGAGACGCTGTTCGCAAGCAGCGACGAGGGCTGGAGCCTGATTTACATGCTCCAGCCCTCTCACTTGGCACAGAGGGAAGCAGGCTTCCCGCTCTTGGCCAGGAACGCCCAGGGCCCGCCCCCCTTCCTCTCTCGAGACGCCGGCAGCCATTACATGCATGCCTGGCTGGAGGAAGGACGCAAGGCTCTGGGAGACCTGGACTAGGGGCTATCTGGCGACCACACACCCGCTTTTTAAGCGGGCGGTAAGCGATTTTTCTGTGCTGGTCCCTCTAGTGCCTCACTGTGTATCAGTGTACTGGATACAGTTATATAGATATTGTATTTCTTGCACTGTGAGGTGCGCTTCTGGCTGCATATCCCAGATCGCTCTGTGGAAGCAGCAACATGTCATCCTCAAAACGCAAGGCTGCCAAGGCTAGGGCTGTGTATACTGCGTGTGCTGCATGTGGGGCTAATCTACCAGCAGGCTCTGATGACCCCCATTGTGTGCAATGCTCCGACCCGGTGCTGCTTCGCCAGCCGGAGTCAGGAGAGGTAGCGACCCAGGCTGAGACGCTTGTAAGTTCTGCCCCGGTGACAGGGACGGACTTTGCAGTTTTTGCAGATAATATGTCTGTATCTATGGCAAAAATCCTTGAGACCTTGCAATCTATGCATGGGGCTCAGTCTCTGGGCACGGCGAGGCCTCTGTCCTCAGGTCCCCCTTACTTGGAATGTATCCAGCCCACAGGGGGGTCCCCGGCTTCACAGGCCGAGGATTATGACTCAGATGATGGCCCCAGCCACCCTAAGCGAGCTCGCTGGGAAAGACCCTCGACGTCTTCACACTGCTCAGGGTCTCAGCGCAATCAGTCTCCCTGTGATGTGTCTGATGAGAGTGATCAGGAATCCACTCCTGGAACCCCTCTCAACCTGGATACCCCGGATGGGGATGCCATGGTAGACGACCTTATCTCAGCCATCAATAGGCTGTTGGATATTTCTCCCCCAGCCCCTTCAGCAGAAGAGGCGGCTGCGGAGCAGGAAAAGTTTCGTTTCCTTTATCCCAAGCGTAAATTGAGTGCTTTGTTAGATCACTCTGACTTCAGAGAATCAATCCAGAAGCACGACGCTCACCCAGAAAGGCGTTTCTCTAAACGATCTAAAGATACGCGTTTCCCTTTCCCCCCTGAGGTGGTCAAGCGCTGGACACAGTGTCCAAAGGTAGACCCCCCGATTTCCAAACTTGCAGCTAGATCCATAGTTGCAGTGGAGGATGGCGCTTCACTTAAAGATGCCAATGACAGACAGATGGACCTTTGGTTAAAATCTGTCTATGAAGCTATAGGCGCGTCGTTTGCTCCGGCATTCGCAGCCGTATGGGCACTCCAGGCTATTTCAGCTGGCTTAGCAAAAGTGGATGCTATCATGCATCCAGCAGTGCCGCAAGTGGCGCACCTTACCACGCAGATGTCGGCGTTTGCGTCTTACGCTATCAATGCGGTCCTAGAATCTACCAGTCGCACCTCAATGGCGTCCGCCAATTCGGTAGTTTTGCGCAGAGCCTTGTGGTTAAAGGACTGGAAAGCAGATGCTGGTTCCAAAAAATGTTTAACCAGTTTGCCTTTGTCTAGAGAGAGACTGTTTGGCGAGCCATTGGCTGACATCATTAAGCAGTCCAAGGGTAAAGACTCCTCTTTACCACAACCCAGAACACCCAAACCTCAGCAGAAAAAGTGGCAGCAGAGGTTTCAGTCCTTTCGAGGTTCGGGCAAGACACCATTTACCTCGTCCAAAGGGACTCAGAGGACGCAAAGAAACTCAGATTCGTGGCGGACTCACACACGCCCCAAGAAAGCAAATGGAGGTACCGCTTCCAAAGCGGCTACCTCATGACTTCCAGCCCCCCCCCTCCGCATCGCCGGTCGGGGGCAGGCTCTCCCGCTTTTCCGGCATTTGGATGTCACAGGTCAAAGACCGGTGGGTGACGGACATTTTGTCTCGCGGGTACAGAATCGAGTTCAATTCTCGTCCTCCAGCTCGGTTCTTCAGAACCTCCCCACGTCCAGACCGAGCAGATGCTCTGCTGCAGGCGGTGGATTCCCTAAAAGCGGAAGGAGTGGTTATCCCAGTCCCTCCTCAGGAACAAGGGCAAGGGTTTTACTCCAATCTCTTTGTGGTTCCAAAAAAGGACGGCTCGTTCCGTCCTGTTCTGGACCTAAAACGGCTCAACAAACATGTGCACGCCAGGAGGTTCCGGATGGAAACCCTCCGCTCTGTCATTGCCTCAATGTCCAGAGGAGACTTCCTTGCCTCAATAGACATCAAAGATGCTTATCTCCACGTGCCAATTGCTACAGAACATCAACGTTTTCTACGTTTTGTGATAGGAGACGACCATTTTCAGTTCGTAGCTCTTCCATTTGGTCTGGCGACAGCCCCACGGGTCTTCACCAAGGTCATGGCGGCGGTGGTAGCAGTCTTGCACTCTCAGGGACACTCGGTGATTCCTTACCTAGACGACTTATTGGTCAAAGCTCCCTCTCAGGAGGCATGCCAACTCAGCCTGAATGCTACGCTGGAGACTCTACAGTCTTTCGGATGGATCATTAACTTTCCAAAGTCGATCCTATCACCGACTCAGTCACTAACGTATCTTGGCATGGAGTTTCATACTCTAGCAGCGATAGTGAAGCTTCCGCTGGACAAGCAGCGGTCACTACAGACAGGGGTGCAATCTCTCCTGCAGGGCCAGTTGCATCCCTTGCGGCGCCTCATGCATTTCCTAGGGAAGATGGTGGCAGCCATGGAAGCAGTTCCCTTTGCGCAGTTTCATCTGCGCCCACTTCAATGGGACATTCTCCGCCAATGGGACGGGAAGTCAACGTCCCTGGACAGGAAAGTCTCGCTTTCCCAGACGGCCAAAGACTCTCTACAATGGTGGCTCCTTCCCACATCATTGTCTCAGGGAAGATCCTTCCTGCCCCCATCCTGGGCAGTAGTCACGACAGATGCGAGTCTGTCAGGGTGGGGAGCAGTATTTCTCCACCACAGGGCTCAGGGGACGTGGACTCCGCAGGAGTCCACCCTTCAGATCAATGTTCTGGAGATCAGAGCAGTGTATCTTGCTCTACTGGCCTTCCAACAGTGGCTGGAAGGAAAGCAGATCCGAATCCAATCGGACAACTCCACAGCGGTGGCATACATCAACCACCAAGGAGGGACGCGCAGTCGGCAAGCCTTCCAAGAAGTCCGGCGCATTCTAATGTGGGTGGAGGACAGAGCATCCACCATATCCGCGGTTCACATCCCAGGCGTAGAAAACTGGGAAGCAGACTTCCTCAGTCGCCAGGGCATGGACGCAGGGGAATGGTCCCTTCACCCGGACGTGTTTCAGGAAATCTGTCGCCGCTGGGGAGTGCCGGACGTCGACCTAATGGCATCCCGGCACAACAACAAGGTCCCGGCATTCATGGCGAGGTCGCGCGATCAAAGAGCTCTGGCGGCAGACGCCTTGGTTCAAGATTGGTCGCAGTTTCAGCTCCCATACGTGTTTCCGCCTCTGGCGCTCTTGCCCAGAGTGCTACGCAAGATCAGATCCGAGTGCAGCCGCGTCATACTCGTCGCTCCAGACTGGCCGAGGAGGTCGTGGTATCCGGATCTGTGGCATCTCACGATCGGTCGACCGTGGTCACTGCCAGACCGACCAGACTTACTGTCCCAAGGGCCGTTTTTCCATCAGAATTCTGCGGCCCTGAACCTGACTGTGTGGCCATTGAGTCCTGGATCCTAGCATCTGCTGGATTATCTCAGGGAGTCATTGCCACAATGAGACAAGCTAGAAAGTCGAATTCGGCTAAGATCTACCACAGAACGTGGAAGATTTTCTTGTCCTGGTGCTCTGCTCAGGGAGTGTCTCCCTGGCCATTTGCATTGCCCAAGTTTCTTTCCTTCCTGCAATCGGGGTTAGAAAAGGGCTTGTCGCTCAGCTCCCTTAAAGGGCAAGTTTCGGCACTATCCGTGTTTTTTCAGAAGCGTCTAGCACGTCTTCCTAAGGTGCGCACGTTCCTGCAGGGGGTCTGTCATATTGTGCCCCCGTACAAGCGACCGTTAGATCCATGGGATCTGAACAGGGTACTAGTTGCTCTCCAGAAGCCGCCCTTCGAGCCTCTGAAGGAAGTTTCCTTTTCTCGGCTGTCGCAGAAAGTGGCGTTTCTTGTTGCAATCACATCGCTTCGGCGAGTGTCTGAGCTGGCAGCTCTGTCATCTAAGGCTCCCTTCCTGGTGTTCCACCAGGACAAGGTTGTGCTGCGCCCCATTCCGGAGTTTCTCCCTAAGGTCGTATCCTCTTTTCATCTTAATCAGGATATTTCCTTGCCTTCTTTTTGCCCTCATCCGGTTCACCGGTATGAAAAGGCCTTACGTTTGCTAGATCTGGTGAGAGCACTCAGAATCTACATTTCCCGCACGGCGCCCATACGCCGTGCCGATGCACTTTTCGTCCTTGTCGCTGGTCCGCGCAAGGGGTTGCAGGCTTCTAAAGCCACCCTGGCTCGATGGATCAAAGAACCAATTCTAGAGGCCTACCGTTCTGCGGGGCTTCCGGTTCCTTCAGGGCTAAAAGCCCACTCCACCAGAGCCGTGGGTGCGTCCTGGGCATTACGTCACCAGGCTTCGGCTCAACAGGTGTGCCAGGCAGCTACCTGGTCCAGTCTGCACACTTTCACCAAGCATTATCAGGTGCATACCTATGCTTCGGCGGATGCCAGCTTAGGTAGAAGAGTCCTGCAGGCGGCAGTGACACCCCCGTAGGGGAGGGCTGTTTTGCAGCTCTAACATGAGGTATTTATTTACCCACCCAGGGACAGCTTTTGGACGTCCCAATCGTCTGGGTCTCCCAATAGAGCGCTGAAGAAGAAGGGAATTTTGTTACTTACCGTAAATTCCTTTTCTTCTAGCTCTTATTGGGAGACCCAGCACCCGCCCTGTTGTCCTTCGGGATGTTTTTTTGTTGTTTGCGGGTACACATGTTGTTCATGTTGAACGGTTTTTCAGTTCTCCGATGTTATTCGGAGTTAATTTGTTTAAACCAGTTATTGGCTTCCTCCTTCTTGCTTTGGCACTAAAACTGGAGAACCCGTGATACCACGGGGGGGTATAGCCAGAGGAGGAGGGGCCTTGCACTTTTAATGTAGTGCTTTGTGTGGCCTCCAGAGGGCAGTAGCTATACCCCAATCGTCTGGGTCTCCCAATAAGAGCTAGAAGAAAAGGAATTTACGGTAAGTAACAAAATTCCCTTCGTCTCCCAGGATGCATTTCACCACAGACACCTGGACCAGCAAGCATGGCCAGAGGCGTTACATCTCGCTGACTGGGCACTGGGTCCCTCTGGTGGCTGTGGGGACAGGCAGGGAAGGGGCTGCTTCCGAAGTGTTGAAATTCCCAAGGTTTGCAAGCCAAAATTCTGGATGTACCGCTTCCTCGTCTGCCTCCTCTAGGGCTTCACCTGCTCGATCAACCTCTCCCTTAGTGTAACATGCATTCAGAGAGTGCAGAGAGAATCCCCCAACCTCCGCACAGCTCGGCCGGGGCTCAGCACAACCAGGCAGCCCTGATATTAATCTGCATTGGAGAACAGTCACAGCTGCAGAGTTGTGGTCGTTATGCGGGCCGAGGTTGATCAATGGCTGTCTCCACTGGAGCCATGGAAGGCCGTGTGCGACAATGGTACAAACCTGTTACCAGCCCTACGCCTGGCGACATCACACATGTGCCGTGCATGGCTCACATCCTGAACCTGGTTGTACAGAAATCTCTATCCCAGTATCCCGGGCTGGATGTGCTGCTGCAGAAGGTACGGTCGGTGTGTGCTCACTTTCGCCGATCGCAGCCCACGGCTAATCGACTGGTAACGATACAAAGGAGTTTCGGCATAACAGCTAACTGTTTGATGTGCCAACACGGTGGAATTCCACTCTGCACATGTTGCAGCACCATGACCTGCTGCACTACACCATGAGGCATAACCTGGGACAACACAGTACAAAGATGGGGGGGAATCACGATTGTGGAGCGGGCGCAGATCAAGGACCTCTGCACTCTCCTTCACAGTTTTGAAATGGCTACAAACATGGTTAGCGCTGACGATGCCGTCATCAGCATCACTATTCCACTCTTCTACTTGTTGGAGCGCACTCTGAATAATCTGCGGGAGGGGGGGGTCTTAGAGGAAAAGGAGGAAGCAGAGGAGGAAGGGATAACATTTCCTGTAAGGTTCGGATAGTCGTTGCACTGGCGGGTGTCACAAAAGGGTAGAGTCCATGAATCGAGGTGGGCTCATAGTAACAGAGAAACCGGTAGTGAAGGTGCAGGAGCCGAGCAGCAAATGGAGGAGGAAGAGGTGATGGGGACAGAAAACTAAGGAGATGAAGAAGATATTTTCCCTGCCTCTTTTGTACGTGGTTGGTGGGAGGGGATAGAGGAGTAAAAGTTGAGCGTTAACCCGTCACCAGTCCAACGTGGACCGAATGGGAACCTCTGACACCTGAGCGCCATCTTGCTCCACTATCTGCAATATCATGTCTGTATTGTTAGGATTAGATATAGCGGTGACTACTGGGTGGCCACTCTGTTACATCCACGGTACAAGAGTCAATTTAGGAAGATGCTTCCTCCCTGGAGAGGGACGTGCGGATGCTGGAGTATGGAAACAAGCTTGTAGACCATCTTATCAGTACTTTTCCACAAGACAGCAGGGAGACGTACAACGTGCATCGCAGTTCAATAAATCCAACCACGGGAACATTGCATCATCAACGCAGAAGCAGCAGCAGCAGCGGCAGTTCAAGTGGCAGAAGCAATTAATATTCTTGTTGGAACACATTTTTTACACCTTCGCATGCAGCAGCAGAACAGGCTACAAGTCTGACACATACAGTAGTCCAGTACCATCCTCTCTAGTCGTTGACTATCTAGTGCTCAATATGGATGCAATATGGGTGGGATTGGACCCTTTTGCATTTTGGTCTTCAAAAATGAGAGAGTGGCCTGAGCTTGCCACTCTCGCCTTGGATGTTTTGGCTGCCCGGCATCCAGTGTTCTCTCTGAACGTGTCTTCAGCGCTGCTGGCGGTGTATTGACGGATAAGCGCAGCCGGATGTCCCCTAAAACCGTAGACCGCCTTACGCTCATAAAGATGAACAAGTCGTGGATGTCAGTGACTTTGCTCGTGCAGATTAGGCGATGGTGTAGTGCCAGGCTTCTATGAGGAAAGGGCCTACGCCTGTCTGTCATCTTGCTTGCTCTGGTGACTAAACAAATGCTGTGTCAGGCCTTGTTCTTCTGCCGGTCCCACACAGCCATGTTGCTTTGTTGGCCTATCAATATTGTGTGCCAATTGTGGCCACTTTTCCTGTAGCCTCACCTTAATTTTTGGAACTGTGGAGACCCCAAGTATTGTCTCCAAGTTTGCTTTGGTCTGTAGTGCCAATGTTCTTGGGGCAAGAGGAGGCCTACACCTGGCACTCAGGCATGTCTTGATTTTAAAATTGAAAAGCGGCCACAGCCTGTGTTGCATGGACTGTAACTCCCTGCTGCTTTAAGGCCCTATGGGGAGGGGGCAATTGATACTATTATTCTGCTCTGCTGTCTGCCCAAAAGGTTTTTGAATCTGGAGGCTCCAAGTTGGGTATCCAAGTTGGGTCTTGTCTGTAGTGGCATGGGTGTGGGAGCACCAGCCCTACACCTGTCTGTCATCCACCTCCAGATTTCCTTACTTATTTGCCAACATTGTGAAAAATGACTCAGTACAGTAAGAAAATGAATAAATATGACTATTACATGCATGATCCGTCACATGCCCAAACATGTATTACTGTGGTAATCTCCCTGCATTAAAGTGCAGACTACCATGCCTACCCAACCACCGGCCACCAAATCAACCGCGTTTGCTGCTTCCTTCTCCTGTGATCAACTCCTCATGAGCCTCACCTCATAGTTTTATTTATAACGCTGTTTACATAAATTTCCTTCAAAACAAGAACAATGGTTTCTCCAAACGTAGTCTAAAATCTTAAGAAATGTAGCACAAACCTAATGGTATGTTGATTTTAGAAAAGTATAAGGGTTACAGCCAGATGGGACCACACATGGTCGATGGGCGAAACATGCCAGCAGGATCATTACCAAAAGAAACAGGAGCGTAAATTGCCCTATGGGGAGGGGGCAATTCCCTATGGGAAGGGGGGCAATGGATGTTACCGTACCGCTGTTTTCTTGGAAGGATTTTTAATGTCGAGACTACTACATAGGTCTTGTCTGTACTGGCAGGGGTGTGGGAGCAGCAGCCCTACACCTGTCACTCATCCACCTCCTGTATGTCTTCTGTCAGTAGTCTAGGACGCTAATGGCTGTGATTATACAGTGGGGATGCACTGTAAAACTTATTTTTGCTGTTTTGGAAAGGTTTCGACCCAACCTAAAGGTGTTTTCTGTGCCTTACGTTTCGCCTCCCATTGAATCCAATAGGGGTTGAATCCAATTGGGTTCGGAAAAGTTTGATAAAGGTTAAAAGTTCAATTTGATATAGGTTCGCGAGCGCACCCCTTTTTTGGCTCGGCGAACCAAACTGCAGGAGGTTCGCTCATCTCTACTCAGGACCCGCTCTAAGCCGCTGGTCAGCTGTCAGAGCTGTGCCGCCATACATTCCAGAGTCTGACCGTGTACAGCAGTCTACATGTGCAGCACAGTGTACTGCAGCATATCCACAGCTGTCACCACATACATTATACTGGCATGATATCCACAGGTATCACCACATGCATTGTACTGACGGCATATCCACAGCTTTCACCACTGACGGCATATCTACAGATGTCACCATGTAGGGCATTGTCACCACTGTGACTGACCTTCTCAGTGCATATGAAGATGGCTCGAGGAGCTGGTGTCTAACCCTTTTTGTTCCCTCTCAGGCCATCATGATGAGCATCTGCTTGCAGTCCATGGTGGATGAGCTGATGGTGAAGAAATCTGGAGGGAGCATAAAAAAGGTAAAAGACTGGATCAGCGGCCTGTGGTGTGTATGTGAGGCTAGTGACGTGTGAGTGAGGCCTGAGCCGTGTACAAAGGTCACTGCTGGGATTGTCAGTTTTAACCCTTCAAGGTGTTTAGCTTTGGAGCATCATAGACTGGAGACTACTGGTTACATGTGGGACAGAGTCCATAGTATCTCTATATATACACACACACACACACACACACACACACACACACACACACACACACACACACACACACTGGCGTAGCCCATCCAGGGAGGCTGCATATATAACCAGCAAAACAGAAAAAAATAGACCTACGTAATTAACCGTCCTCCATGATATCGCCTGGAGGAGACTGTCTTACCATACACTGATTTCATCCAGCACACGTAGACCCTGGTTTGTGAAGATCCAGGCTGGGGGAGATGTGGGCTGGTTTCTGAAGATCCAGGCTGGGGAGATGTGGGCTGGATTGTGAAGATCCAGGCTGGGGAGATGTGGGCTGGGTTGTGAAGATCTAGGCTGGGGAGATGTGGGCTGGATTGTGAAGATCCAGGCTGGGAAGATGTGGGCTGGATTGTGAAGATCCAGGCTGGGGAGATGTGGGCTGGATTGTGAAGATCCAGGCTGGGGAGATGTGGGCTGGATTGTGAAGATTCAGGCTGGGGAGATGTGGGCTGGGTTGTGAAGATCTAGGCTGGGGAGATGTGGGCTGGATTGTGAAGATCCAGGCTGGGGAGATGTGGGCTGGATTGTGAAGATCCAGGCTGGGGAGATGTGGGCTGGATTGTGAAGATCCAGGCTGGGGAGATGTGGGCTGGATTGTGAAGATCCAGGCTGGGGAGATGTGGGCTGGATTGTGAAGATCCAGGCTGGGGAGATGTGGGCTGGGTTGTGAAGATCCAGGCTGGGGAGATGTGGGCTGGATTGTGAAGATCCAGGCTGGGGAGATGTGGGCTGGGTTGTGAAGATCCAGGCTGGGGAGATGTGGGCTGGGTTGTGAAGATCCAGGCTGGGGAGATGTGGGCTGGGTTGTGAAGATCCAGGCTGGGGAGATCTGGGCTGGTTTCTGAAGATCCAGGCTGGGGAGAAATGGGCTGGATTGTGAAGATCCAGGCTGGGGAGATCTGGGCTGGATTGTTAAGATCCAGGCTGGGGAGAGAGATCTGGGCTGGTTTGTGAAGATTCAGTTAGATGAGATCTGTTTGGGACTGTGAAGATCCAGTCCGGTGAGATCATTCCCATAACACAGAAGTTAGCAGGTCCACATCTAGCAGTAGTGATTCTCAGACACTTTGATCGTTTGGTTGAGTTTAGTCCAAACCCTGGGCAACCATAACACATAAATGTGAGGAACCCTCAAAAATTATTGCTCAGGTACATCTTTTTAAATCATGACAGTGGTAAAGTGGGATAATGAGAAGGTATCCTCGGGCGTGGAGCTGGTGACCTAGAGCGGTATATTTATTGAGTCTCAGGAGAGCAATAGTAAAAAGGTAGACTTTCTAAGCTCTTTAGGGTCAGGTTAGGAGAGACCCAATAGTGAGGTAGGTGACACCATAACAACAGATATTTGGGGCTGAAAGGGTGAAGAGACGAGATGTGTGATGACGTTGAGCAAAAAGAAAGGACCACTTCACAAAGGATGAAAACATTCAGGATATAGTGGAACCAGTCTGATTACTGTGATTCGAAATAGGGCAAAGTCTTACTCAAAAAGGAACTCATCCAATGTGAGTCTTTAAAGGATGTAGGAGGGTGGAACAAACCAACACCAACTTAACTGTGGAAAGATAAGGAGGTTGATACCTTGTAAAGCATTAAATTTCGGGGATAACTTCACTAAACTTGGTGAAAGGTATAGTTATTACCAACGATGTGGGAAACCAGAGCTTCTGTTGTTGTGAACTAAATCTGGTTTCCCCCTTTCCGCTCCTCTGGGTTCACTAATGAAGGATCGGGCTGTCTTGTGGTGAGAGAGATTAGAGTTTCTCCCATCTCTGAGCGAACTGAAGCTGTAGCCATCCAAAGGGTGATAGAGCATATAGTCTCCCATGGTATCATCAGGGGTATAAGTGTATGTTTCACACAGAACACAGCAATAGTTAAGTTAGGTCTACACTTGTTGGTTGAAATCTGTAAAGTACAACAAGGCTTCCCTGGATGGAATCATTGAAGCCGATGCCGAGCTCAGGACTTTCAGATAGTAAACAACCAGACCACTGGATCAACCAAGTAAGAGTTCATCACATCCCATGGCTTCATCAGGTTATAATCTTGTGTTAGACTAAGAACCTGGCAATACTGAAATAAGGACTACCCTTGTTGAGTGAAATCTGTAAAATACAAAGAGTCCCCGGGATGGAATCGTAGAGTTCAAGTGTAATACCGCTTGGGTTTTTCCCGAATCTCGCTGATAAGTTATTTCTATATCCTGTACATATCTTTTGATGTCTTGTATGGAGTGCAGTGCAGTGATGAGTAGGCTTGTGCGCCACTGATAGTTACTTGTTCGAGGATCGGGGTGCTTGGACACAACTTGAGTACCAAGTATAATGGAAGTCAATGGGAAACTCGAGCATTTTTAAACTCCAATGTTCGATTGAGTAACGAGCAGTGGCAATCACACGCTCATCACTCTTGGAGTGTTCTGTCCTGTGGGTGGATTGTGCTGTATGTGGGTACAGTCTCTGAACTATACCTCTGCCTTTTGACAGATGTCACGGAAAAGACAGGCCTGTTTGGTTCGGCGGTCTGACAGTCAGCAGGCAGTAAAATCACCTCCAGTTTTGGTGAGAACAAAGATTTTACTTCTTCCTTACCCAGTGACCACGCTGTCTCCTTCCCCAGCTTCACAATCTTCATCCTATAGACCTTAACCCTTTCTATCTGCATCCACAGGACTCACCAGATGGAAGCCGAGAGCCCATTGTCAAGCTGTCAGTAAGTATTCCCTTCTTTGTCTCCTCAGGACTTTTCTATAGGTTCTTTCCTCCACTGCGTGTCATGTCCGGTGTGCAGCTGTTCACCACATTCCCTCGATGTAAGCAGGGAGATCAGGAGACCCCATCACCAGTACCCTTATATGAGAGCTAGTCTATGATGTCTTGTGCCTTTCTCCCACATGAGCTGTGTGCTTGCTTATAGCCCATTCACTGGTCGGGGCCATGTTTTATTCCTCATGTTCTTGTGTATGTGATCTTCCCGCAGAGTAAGCTCGGCCATGTTTTATTCCTCGTGTATGTGATGTTCCCGCAGAGTAAGCTCGGCCATGTTTTATTCCTCGTGTATATGTTGTTCCGCTGAGTAAGCTCAGCCATGTTTTATTCCTCGTGTATATGTTGTTCCGCTGAGTAAGCTCGACCATGTTTTATTCCTCGTGTATATGTTGTTCCGCTGAGTAAGCTCGACCATGTTTTATTCCTCGTGTATATGTTGTTCCGCAGAGTAAGCTCGGCCATGTTTTATTCCTCGTGTATATGATGTTCCGCAGAGTAAGCTCAGCCATGTTTTATTCCTCGTGTATGTGATGTTCCCGCAGAGTAAGCTCGGCCATGTTTTATTCCTCGTGTATGTGATGTTCCGCAGAGTAAGCTCGGCCATGTTTTATTCCTCGTGTATGTGATGTTCCCGCAGAGTAAGCTCGGCCATGTTTTATTCCTCGTGTATGTGATGTTCCCGCAGAGTAAGCTCGGCCATGTTTTATTCCTCGTGTATGTGATGTTCCCGCAGAGTAAGCTCGGCCATGTTTTATTCCTCGTGTATGTGATGTTCCCGCAGAGTAAGCTCAGCCATGTTTTATTCCTCGTGTATATGTTGTTCCGCAGAGTAAGCTCGGCCATGTTTTATTCCTCGTGTATGTGATGTTCCGCAGAGTAAGCTCGGCCATGTTTTATTCCTCATGTATATGATGTTCCCGCAGAGTAAGCTCGGCCATGTTTTATTCCTCGTGTATGTTGTTCCCGCAGAGTAAGCTCGGCCATGTTTTATTCCTCGTGTATATGTTGTTCCGCAGAGTAAGCTCGGCCATGTTTTATTCCTCGTGTATATGATGTTCCGCAGAGTAAGCTCGGCCATGTTTTATTCCTCGTGTATATGATGTTCCGCAGAGTAAGCTCGGCCATGTTTTATTCCTCATGTATATGATGTTCCCGCAGAGTAAGCTCGGCCATGTTTTATTCCTCGTGTATGTTGTTCCCGCAGAGTAAGCTCGGCCATGTTTTATTCCTCGTGTATATGTTGTTCCGCAGAGTAAGCTCGGCCATGTTTTATTCCTCGTGTATATGTTGTTCCGCAGAGTAAGCTCGGCCATGTTTTATTCCTCGTGTATGTGATGTTCCCGCAGAGTAAGCTCGGCCATGTTTTATTCCTCGTGTATATGATGTTCCCGCAGAGTAAGCTCGGCCATGTTTTATTCCTCGTGTATATGATGTTCCCGCAGAGTAAGCTCAGCCATGTTTTATTCCTCGTGTATATGATGTTCCCGTAGAGTAAGCTCGGCCATGTTTTATTCCTCGTGTATATGATGTTCCCGCAGAGTAAGCTCAGCCATGTTTTATTCCTCGTGTATATGATGTTCCCGCAGAGTAAGCTCGGCCATGTTTTATTCCTCGTGTATATGATGTTCCCGCAGAGTAAGCTCAGCCATGTTTTATTCCTCGTGTATATGATGTTCCCGCAGAGTAAGCTCGGCCATGTTTTATTCCTCGTGTATATGATGTTCCCGTAGAGTAAGCTCGGCCATGTTTTATTCCTCGTGTATATGATGTTCCCGTAGAGTAAGCTCAGCCATGTTTTATTCCTCGTGTATATGTTGTTCCCGCAGAGTAAGCTCAGCCATGTTTTATTCCTCGTGTATATGTTGTTCCGCAGAGTAAGCTCAGCCATGTTTTATTCCTCGTGTATATGATGTTCCCGCAGAGTAAGCTCGGCCATGTTTTATTCCTCGTGTATGTGATGTTCCCGCAGAGTAAGCTCGGCCATGTTTTATTCCTCGTGTATATGATGTTCCCGCAGAGTAAGCTCGGCCATGTTTTATTCCTCGTGTATGTAATGTTCCCGCAGAGTAAGCTCAGCCATGTTTTATTCCTCGTGTATATGTTGTTCCGCAGAGTAAGCTCGGCCATGTTTTATTCCTCGTGTATGTTGTTCCGCAGAGTAAGCTCGGCCATGTTTTATTCCTCGTGTATGTTGTTCCGCAGAGTAAGCTCGGCCATGTTTTATTCCTCGTGTATATGTTGTTCCCGCAGAGTAAGCTCGGCCATGTTTTATTCCTCGTATATATGATGTTCCGTAGAGTAAGCTCGACCATGTTTTATTCCTCGTGTATATGATGTTCCCGCAGAGTAAGCTCAGCCATGTTTTATTCCTCGTGTATATGATGTTCCGCAGAGTAAGCTCGGCCATGTTTTATTCCTCGTGTATGTTGTTCCGCAGAGTAAGCTCAGCCATGTTTTATTCCTCGTGTATATGATGTTCCGCAGAGTAAGCTCGGCCATGTTTTATTCCTCGTGTATATGATGTTCCGCAGAGTAAGCTCGACCATGTTTTATTCCTCGTGTATATGATGTTCCGCAGAGTAAGCTCGGCCATGTTTTATTCTTCGTGTATGTGATGTTCCCGCAGAGTAAGCTCGGCCATGTTTTATTCCTCGTGTATATGATGTTCCGCAGAGTAAGCTCAGCCATGTTTTATTCCTCGTGTATGTTGTTCCGCAGAGTAAGCTCAGCCATGTTTTATTCCTCGTGTATATGATGTTCCCGCAGAGTAAGCTCGGCCATGTTTTATTCCTCGTGTATATGTTGTTCCGCAGAGTAAGCTCGCCCATGTTTTATTCCTCGTGTATATGATGTTCCGCAGAGTAAGCTCAGCCATGTTTTATTCCTCGTGTATATGATGTTCCGCAGAGTAAGCTCGGCCATGTTTTATTCCTCGTGTATGTGATGTTCCGCAGAGTAAGCTCAGCCATGTTTTATTCCTCGTGTATGTTGTTCCCGCAGAGTAAGCTCGGCCATGTTTTATTCCTCGTGTATGTTGTTCCGCAGAGTAAGCTCGGCCATGTTTTATTCCTCGTGTATATGTTGTTCCCGCAGAGTAAGCTCAGCCATGTTTTATTCCTCGTGTATATGTTGTTCCCGCAGAGTAAGCTCGGCCATGTTTTATTCCTCGTGTATGTTGTTCCGCAGAGTAAGCTCGGCCATGTTTTATTCCTCGTGTATGTGATGTTCCCGCAGAGTAAGCTCGGCCATGTTTTATTCCTCGTGTATGTGATGTTCCGTAGAGTAAGCTCGGCCATGTTTTATTCCTCGTGTATGTTGTTCCGCAGAGTAAGCTCGGCCATGTTTTATTCCTCGTGTATATGATGTTCTGCAGAGTAAGCTCGGCCATGTTTTATTCCTCGTGTATGTTGTTCCGCAGAGTAAGCTCGGCCATGTTTTATTCCTCGTGTATGTTGTTCCGCAGAGTAAGCTCGGCCATGTTTTATTCCTCGTGTATGTTGTTCCGCAGAGTAAGCTCGGCCATGTTTTATTCCTCGTGTATATGATGTTCCGCAGAGTAAGCTCGGCCATGTTTTTTTCCTCGTGTATATGATGTTCCCGCAGAGTAAGCTCAGCCATGTTTTATTCCTCGTGTATATGTTGTTCCCGCAGAGTAAGCTCAGCCATGTTTTATTCCTCGTGTATATGATGTTCCCGCAGAGTAAGCTCAGCCATGTTTTATTCCTCGTGTATATGATGTTCCCGCAGAGTAAGCTCAGCCATGTTTTATTCTTCGTGTATATGATGTTCCCGCAGAGTAAGCTCAGCCATGTTTTATTCCTCGTGTATATGTTGTTCCCGCAGAGTAAGCTCGGCCATGTTTTATTCCTCGTGTATGTGATGTTCCCGCAGAGTAAGCTCGGCCATGTTTTATTCCTCGTGTATGTTGTTCCCGCAGAGTAAGCTCAGCCATGTTTTATTCCTCGTGTATGTTGTTCCGCAGAGTAAGCTCGGCCATGTTTTATTCCTCGTGTATGTTGTTCCCGCAGAGTAAGCTCAGCCATGTTTTATTCCTCGTGTATATGTTGTTCCGCAGAGTAAGCTCAGCCATGTTTTATTCCTCGTGTATATGATGTTCCCGCAGAGTAAGCTCAGCCATGTTTTATTCCTCGTGTATGTGATGTTCCCGCAGAGTAAGCTCGGCCATGTTTTATTCCTCGTGTATATGATGTTCCGCAGAGTAAGCTCGGCCATGTTTTATTCCTCGTGTATATGATGTTCCCGCAGAGTAAGCTCAGCCATGTTTTATTCCTCGTGTATATGTTGTTCCCGCAGAGTAAGCTCAGCCATGTTTTATTCCTCGTGTATGTTGTTCCCGCAGAGTAAGCTCAGCCATGTTTTATTCCTCGTGTATATGATGTTCCCGCAGAGTAAGCTCGCCCATGTTTTATTCCTCGTGTATATGATGTTCCCGCAGAGTAAGCTCGGCCATGTTTTATTCCTCGTGTATGTGATGTTCCCGCAGAGTAAGCTCGGCCATGTTTTATTCCTCGTGTATATGTTGTTCCGCAGAGTAAGCTCAGCCATGTTTTATTCCTCGTGTATGTTGTTCCGCAGAGTAAGCTCGCCCATGTTTTATTCCTCGTGTATGTGATGTTCCCGCAGAGTAAGCTCAGCCATGTTTTATTCCTCGTGTATATTGTTCCCGCAGAGTAAGCTCAGCCATGTTTTACTCCTCGTGTATATGATGTTCCGCAGAGTAAGCTCGGCCATGTTTTATTCCTCGTGTATATGATGTTCCCGTAGAGTAAGCTCGGCCATGTTTTATTCCTCGTGTATATGTTGTTCCCGCAGAGTAAGCTCAGCCATGTTTTATTCCTCGTGTATATGTTGTTCCCGCAGAGTAAGCTCGGCCATGTTTTATTCCTCGTGTATGTTGTTCCGCAGAGTAAGCTCGGCCATGTTTTATTCCTCGTGTATATGATGTTCCGCAGAGTAAGCTCGGCCATGTTTTATTCCTCGTGTATGTGATGTTCCGTAGAGTAAGCTCGGCCATGTTTTATTCCTCGTGTATGTTGTTCCGCAGAGTAAGCTCGGCCATGTTTTATTCCTCGTGTATATGATGTTCTGCAGAGTAAGCTCGGCCATGTTTTATTCCTCGTGTATGTTGTTCCGCAGAGTAAGCTCGGCCATGTTTTATTCCTCGTGTATGTTGTTCCGCAGAGTAAGCTCGGCCATGTTTTATTCCTCGTGTATGTGATGTTCCGCAGAGTAAGCTCGGCCATGTTTTATTCCTCGTGTATATGATGTTCCCGCAGAGTAAGCTCGGCCATGTTTTATTCCTCGTGTATATGATGTTCCGCAGAGTAAGCTCGGCCATGTTTTATTCCTCGTGTATATGATGTTCCCGCAGAGTAAGCTCAGCCATGTTTTATTCCTCGTGTATATGTTGTTCCCGCAGAGTAAGCTCAGCCATGTTTTATTCCTCGTGTATATGATGTTCCCGCAGAGTAAGCTCAGCCATGTTTTATTCCTCGTGTATATGATGTTCCCGCAGAGTAAGCTCAGCCATGTTTTATTCTTCGTGTATATGATGTTCCCGCAGAGTAAGCTCAGCCATGTTTTATTCCTCGTGTATATGTTGTTCCCGCAGAGTAAGCTCAGCCATGTTTTATTCCTCGTGTATGTTGTTCCCGCAGAGTAAGCTCAGCCATGTTTTATTCCTCGTGTATGTTGTTCCGCAGAGTAAGCTCGGCCATGTTTTATTCCTCGTGTATGTTGTTCCCGCAGAGTAAGCTCAGACATGTTTTATTCCTCGTGTATGTTGTTCCCGCAGAGTAAGCTCAGCCATGTTTTATTCCTCGTGTATATGTTGTTCCGCAGAGTAAGCTCAGCCATGTTTTATTCCTCGTGTATATGATGTTCCCGCAGAGTAAGCTCAGCCATGTTTTATTCCTCGTGTATGTGATGTTCCCGCAGAGTAAGCTCGGCCATGTTTTATTCCTCGTGTATATGATGTTCCGCAGAGTAAGCTCGGCCATGTTTTATTCCTCGTGTATATGATGTTCCCGCAGAGTAAGCTCAGCCATGTTTTATTCCTCGTGTATATGTTGTTCCCGCAGAGTAAGCTCAGCCATGTTTTATTCCTCGTGTATGTTGTTCCCGCAGAGTAAGCTCGCCCATGTTTTATTCCTCGTGTATATGATGTTCCCGCAGAGTAAGCTCGGCCATGTTTTATTCCTCGTGTATGTGATGTTCCCGCAGAGTAAGCTCGGCCATGTTTTATTCCTCGTGTATATGTTGTTCCGCAGAGTAAGCTCAGCCATGTTTTATTCCTCGTGTATGTTGTTCCGCAGAGTAAGCTCGCCCATGTTTTATTCCTCGTGTATGTGATGTTCCCGCAGAGTAAGCTCGGCCATGTTTTATTCCTCGTGTATGTTGTTCTGCAGAGTAAGCTCGGCCATGTTTTATTCCTCGTGTATATGATGTTCCGCAGAGTAAGCTCGGCCATGTTTTATTCCTCTTGTATGTTGTTCCGCAGAGTAAGCTCGGCCATGTTTTATACCTCGTGTATGTGATGTTCACGCAGAGTAAGCTCAGCCATGTTTTATTCCTCGTGTATGTGATGTTCCGCAGAGTAAGCTCGGCCATGTTTTATTCCTCGTGTATGTTGTTCCCGCAGAGTAAGCTCGGCCATGTTTTATTCCTCGTGTATGTGATGTTCCGCAGAGTAAGCTCGGCCATGTTTTATTCCTCGTGTATATGATGTTCCGCAGAGTAAGCTCAGCCATGTTTTATTCCTCGTGTATGTAATGTTCCCGCAGAGTAAGCTCAGCCATGTTTTATTCCTCGTGTATATGATGTTCCCGCAGAGTAAGCTCGGCCATGTTTTATTCCTCGTGTATATGTTGTTCCCGCAGAGTAAGCTCGGCCATGTTTTATTCCTCGTGTATGTGATGTTCCGCAGAGTAAGCTCGGCCATGTTTTATTCCTCGTGTATATGTTGTTCCGCAGAGTAAGCTCGGCCATGTTTTATTCCTCGTGTATGTGATGTTCCGCAGAGTAAGCTCGGCCATGTTTTATTCCTCGTGTATGTTGTTCCGCAGAGTAAGCTCAGCCATGTTTTATTCCTCGTGTATATGATGTTCCGCAGAGTAAGCTCGGCCATGTTTTATTCCTCTTGTATGTTGTTCCGCAGAGTAAGCTCGTCCATGTTTTATTCCTCGTGTATGTGATGTTCCGCAGAGTAAGCTCGGCCATGTTTTATACCTCGTGTATGTGATGTTCACGCAGAGTAAGCTCAGCCATGTTTTATTCCTCGTGTATGTGATGTTCCGCAGAGTAAGCTCGGCCATGTTTTATTCCTCGTATATATGTTGTTCCCGCAGAGTAAGCTCGGCCATGTTTTATTCCTCGTGTATATGATGTTCCCGCAGAGTAAGCTCGGCCATGTTTTATTCCTCGTGTATATGATGTTCCGCAGAGTAAGCTCAGCCATGTTTTATTCCTCGTGTATGTAATGTTCCCGCAGAGTAAGCTCGGCCATGTTTTATTCCTCGTGTATATGATGTTCCGCAGAGTAAGCTCGGCCATGTTTTATTCCTCGTGTATGATGTTCCCGCAGAGTAAGCTCGGCCATGTTTTATTCCTCGTGTATATGATGTTCCGCAGAGTAAGCTCGGCCATGTTTTATTCCTCGTGTATATGATGTTCCGCAGAGTAAGCTCGGCCATGTTTTATTCCTCGTGTATATGATGTTCCGCAGAGTAAGCTCAGCCATGTTTTATTCCTCGTGTATGTAATGTTCCCGCAGAGTAAGCTCGGCCATGTTTTATTCCTCGTGTATATGATGTTCCGCAGAGTAAGCTCGGCCATGTTTTATTCCTCGTGTATGATGTTCCCGCAGAGTAAGCTCGGCCATGTTTTATTCCTCGTGTATATGATGTTCCGCAGAGTAAGCTCGGCCATGTTTTATTCCTCGTGTATATGATGTTCCGCAGAGTAAGCTCGGCCATGTTTTATTCCTCGTGTATGATGTTCCCGCAGAGTAAGCTCGGCCATGTTTTATTCCTCGTGTATATGATGTTCCCGCAGAGTAAGCTCAGCCATGTTTTATTCCTCGTGTATGTGATGTTCCCGCAGAGTAAGCTCGGCCATGTTTTATTCCTCGTGTATATGATGTTCCCGCAGAGTAAGCTCGCCCATGTTTTATTCCTCGTGTATATGATGTTCCCGCAGAGTAAGCTCAGCCATGTTTTATTCCTCGTGTATATGATGTTCCCGCAGAGTAAGCTCAGCCATGTTTTATTCCTCGTGTATATGTTGTTCCCGCAGAGTAAGCTCGGCCATGTTTTATTCCTCGTGTATGTGATGTTCCGCAGAGTAAGCTCGGCCATGTTTTATTCCTCGTGTATATGTTGTTCCGCAGAGTAAGCTCGGCCATGTTTTATTCCTCGTGTATGTGATGTTCACGCAGAGTAAGCTCGGCCATGTTTTATTCCTCGTGTATGTGATGTTCCCGCAGAGTAAGCTCGGCCATGTTTTATTCCTCGTGTATATAATATTCCTGCAGAGTAAGCTCGGCCATGTTTTATTCCTCGTGTATGTGATGTTCCCGCAGAGTAAGCTCGGCCATGTTTTATTCCTCGTGTATGTTGTTCCCGCAGAGTAAGCTCAGCCATGTTTTATACCTCGTGTATATGATGTTCCCGCAGAGTAAGCTCAGCCATGTTTTATTCCTCGTGTATGTGATGTTCCCGCAGAGTAAGCTCAGCCATGTTTTATTCCTCGTGTATGTGATGTTCCCGCAGAGTAAGCTCGGCCATGTTTTATTCCTCGTGTATATGTTGTTCCGCAGAGTAAGCTCGGCCATGTTTTATTCCTCGTGTATGTTGTTCCGCAGAGTAAGCTCAGCCATGTTTTATTCCTCGTGTATGTTGTTCCGCAGAGTAAGCTCAGCCATGTTTTATTCCTCGTGTATATGATGTTCCGCAGAGTAAGCTCGGCCATGTTTTATTCCTCGTGTATGTTGTTCCGCAGAGTAAGCTCGGCCATGTTTTATTCCTTGTGTATATGTTGTTCCCGCAGAGTAAGCTCGGCCATGTTTTATTCCTCGTGTATATGTTGTTCCGCAGAGTAAGCTCGGCCATGTTTTATTCCTCGTGTATGTGATGTTCCGCAGAGTAAGCTCGGCCATGTTTTATTCCTCGTGTATATGATGTTCCCGCAGAGTAAGCTCAGCCATGTTTTATTCCTCGTGTATATGATGTTCCCGCAGAGTAAGCTCAGCCATGTTTTATTCCTCGTGTATATGATGTTCCCGCAGAGTAAGCTCGGCCATGTTTTATTCCTCGTGTATATGATGTTCCCGCAGAGTAAGCTCGGCCATGTTTTATTCCTCGTGTATGTGATGTTCCGCAGAGTAAGCTCGGCCATGTTTTATTCCTCGTGTATATGATGTTCCCGCAGAGTAAGCTCAGCCATGTTTTATTCCTCGTGTATATGATGTTCCCGCAGAGTAAGCTCAGCCATGTTTTATTCCTCGTGTATATGATGTTCCCGCAGAGTAAGCTCGGCCATGTTTTATTCCTCGTGTATATGATGTTCCCGCAGAGTAAGCTCGGCCATGTTTTATTCCTCGTGTATATGATGTTCCCGTAGAGTAAGCTCGGCCATGTTTTATTCCTCGTGTATATGATGTTCCCGCAGAGTAAGCTCGGCCATGTTTTATTCCTCGTGTATATGATGTTCCCGCAGAGTAAGCTCGGCCATGTTTTATTCCTCGTGTATATGATGTTCCCGTAGAGTAAGCTCGGCCATGTTTTATTCCTCGTGTATGTGATGTTCACGCAGAGTAAGCTCAGCCATGTTTTATTCCTCGTGTATGTGATGTTCCTGCAGAGTAAGCTCGGCCATGTTTTATTTCTCGTGTATATGATGTTCCCGCAGAGTAAGCTCGGCCATGTTTTATACCTCGTGTATATGATGTTCCCGCAGAGTAAGCTCGGCCATGTTTTATACCTCGTGTATATGATGTTCCCGTAGAGTAAGCTCAGCCATGTTTTATACCTCGTGTATATGATGTTCCCGTAGAGTAAGCTCGGCCATGTTTTATACCTCGTGTATATGATGTTCCCGCAGAGTAAGCTCGGCCATGTTTTATACCTCGTGTATATGATGTTCCCGTAGAGTAAGCTCAGCCATGTTTTATTCCTCGTGTATATGATGTTCCCGCAGAGTAAGCTCGGCCATGTTTTATACCTCGTGTATATGATGTTCCCGCAGAGTAAGCTCGGCCATGTTTTATTCCTCGTGTATATGATGTTCCCGCAGAGTAAGCTCAGCCATGTTTTATTCCTCGTGTATGTTGTTCCGCAGAGTAAGCTCAGCCATGTTTTATTCCTCGTGTGTGTTGTTCCGCAGAGTAAGCTCAGCCATGTTTTATTCCTCGTGTGTGTAATGTTCTGCAGAGTAAGCTCGGCCATGTTTTATTCCTCGTGTATATGATGTTCCCGCAGAGTAAGCTCGGCCATGTTTTATACCTCGTGTATATGATGTTCCCGCAGAGTAAGCTCGGCCATGTTTTATTCCTCGTGTATATGATGTTCCCGCAGAGTAAGCTCAGCCATGTTTTATTCCTCGTGTATATGTTGTTCCCGCAGAGTAAGCTCAGCCATGTTTTATTCCTCGTGTATGTTGTTCCGCAGAGTAAGCTCAGCCATGTTTTATTCCTCGTGTGTGTTGTTCCGCAGAGTAAGCTCAGCCATGTTTTATTCCTCGTGTGTGTAATGTTCTGCAGAGTAAGCTCGGCCATGTTTTATTCCTCGTGTATGTGATGTTCACGCAGAGTAAGCTCAGCCATGTTTTATTCCTCGTGTATGTAATGTTCCCGCAGAGTAAGCTCAGCCATGTTTTATTCCTCGTGTATGTGATGTTCCTGCAGAGTAAGCTCGGCCATGTTTTATTTCTCGTGTATATGATGTTCCCGTAGAGTAAGCTCGGCCATGTTTTATTCCTCGTGTATATGATGTTCCCGCAGAGTAAGCTCGGCCATGTTTTATTCCTCGTGTATATGATGTTCCCGCAGAGTAAGCTCGGCCATGTTTTATTCCTCGTGTGTATGTTGTTCCCGCAGAGTAAGCTCAGCCATGTTTTATTCCTCGTGTATATGATGTTCCCGCAGAGTAAGCTCGGCCATGTTTTATTCCTCGTGTATGTGATGTCCCGCAGAGTAAGCTCAGCCATGTTTTATTCCTCGTGTATATGTTGTTCCGCAGAGTAAGCTCGGCAATGTTTTATTCCTCGTGTATATGATGTTCCGCAGAGTAAGCTCAGCCATGTTTTATTCCTCGTGTGTGTAATGTTCTGCAGAGTAAGCTCAGCCATGTTTTATTCCTCGTGTATATGATGTTCCGCAGAGTAAGCTCAGCCATGTTTTATTCCTCGTGTGTGTTGTTCCGCAGAGTAAGCTCAGCCATGTTTTATTCCTCGTGTATATGATGTTCTGCAGAGTAAGCTCGGCCATGTTTTATTCCTCGTGTATATGTTGTTCCCGCAGAGTAAGCTCGGCAATGTTTTATTCCTCGTGTATGTTGTTCCGCAGAGTAAGCTCGGCCATGTTTTATTCCTCGTGTATATGTTGTTCCGCAGAGTAAGCTCAGCCATGTTTTATTCCTCGTGTATGTGATGTTCCGCAGAGTAAGCTCAGCCATGTTTTATTCCTCGTGTATATGATGTTCCGCAGAGTAAGCTCAGCCATGTTTTATTCCTCGTGTATGTGATGTTCCGCAGAGTAAGCTCGGCCATGTTTTATTCCTCGTGTATATGATGTTCCCGCAGAGTAAGCTCGGCCATGTTTTATTCCTCGTGTATATGATGTTCCCGCAGAGTAAGCTCAGCCATGTTTTATTCCTCGTGTATATGATGTTCCCGCAGAGTAAGCTCAGCCATGTTTTATTCCTCGTGTATATGTTGTTCCGCAGAGTAAGCTCAGCCATGTTTTATTCCTCGTGTATATGATGTTCCCGCAGAGTAAGCTCAGCCATGTTTTATTCCTCGTGTATATGATGTTCCCGCAGAGTAAGCTCAGCCATGTTTTATTCCTCGTGTATATGATGTTCCCGCAGAGTAAGCTCAGCCATGTTTTATTCCTCGTGTATATGATGTTCCCGCAGAGTAAGCTCGGCCATGTTTTATTCCTCGTGTATATGATGTTCCCGCAGAGTAAGCTCAGCCATGTTTTATTCCTCGTGTATATGATGTTCCCGCAGAGTAAGCTCAGCCATGTTTTATTCCTCGTGTATATGATGTTCCCGTAGAGTAAGCTCGGCCATGTTTTATTCCTCGTGTATATGATGTTCCCGCAGAGTAAGCTCGGCCATGTTTTATTCCTCGTGTATATGATGTTCCCGCAGAGTAAGCTCGGCCATGTTTTATTCCTCGTGTATGTTGTTCTGCAGAGTAAGCTCGGCCATGTTTTATTCCTCGTGTATGTGATGTTCCGCAGAGTAAGCTCGGCCATGTTTTATTCCTCGTGTATGTGATGTTCCGCAGAGTAAGCTCGGCCATGTTTTATTCCTCGTGTATATGATGTTCTGCAGAGTAAGCTCGGCCATGTTTTATTCCTCGTGTATATGATGTTCCCGTAGAGTAAGCTCAGCCATGTTTTATTCCTCGTGTATATGATGTTCCCGCAGAGTAAGCTCGGCCATGTTTTATTCCTCGTGTATGTTGTTCCCGCAGAGTAAGCTCGGCCATGTTTTATTCCTCGTGTATATGTTGTTCCGCAGAGTAAGCTCGGCCATGTTTTATTCCTCGTGTATATGATGTTCCCGCAGAGTAAGCTCGGCCATGTTTTATTCCTCGTGTATATGATGTTCCCGCAGAGTAAGCTCAGCCATGTTTTATTCCTCTTGTATATGATGTTCCCGCAGAGTAAGCTCGGCCATGTTTTATTCCTCGTGTATGTGATGTTCCCGCAGAGTAAGCTCGGCCATGTTTTATTCCTCGTGTATGTTGTTCCGCAGAGTAAGCTCGGCCATGTTTTATTCCTCGTGTATATGATGTTCCGCAGAGTAAGCTCGGCCATGTTTTATTCCTCGTGTATGTGATGTTCCCGCAGAGTAAGCTCGGCCATGTTTTATTCCTCGTGTATGTGATGTTCCCGCAGAGTAAGCTCAGCCATGTTTTATTCCTCGTGTATGTTGTTCCCGCAGAGTAAGCTCAGCCATGTTTTATTCCTCGTGTATATGATGTTCCCGTAGAGTAAGCTCAGCCATGTTTTATTCCTCGTGTATATGATGTTCCCGCAGAGTAAGCTCAGCCATGTTTTATTCCTCGTGTATATGATGTTCCCGTAGAGTAAGCTCAGCCATGTTTTATTCCTCGTGTATATGATGTTCCTGCAGAGTAAGCTCAGACATGTTTTATTCCTCGTGTATATTGTTCCCGCAGAGTAAGCTCAGCCATGTTTTATTCCTCGTGTGTGTTGTTCCCGCAGAGTAAGCTCGGCCATGTTTTATTCCTCGTGTATGTGATGTTCCGCAGAGTAAGCTCGGCCATGTTTTATTCCTCGTGTATATGATGTTCCGCAGAGTAAGCTCAGCCATGTTTTATACCTCGTGTATATGATGTTCCCGCAGAGTAAGCTCGGCCATGTTTTATTCCTCGTGTATGTGATGTTCCGCAGAGTAAGCTCAGCCATGTTTTATTCCTCGTGTATATGATGTTCCTGCAGAGTAAGCTCGGCCATGTTTTATTCCTCGTGTATGTGATGTTCCGCAGAGTAAGCTCAGCCATGTTTTATACCTCGTGTATATGATGTTCCGCAGAGTAAGCTCGGCCATGTTTTATTCCTCGTGTATATGATGTTCCTGCAGAGTAAGCTCGGCCATGTTTTATTCCTCGTGTATATGATGTTCCGCAGAGTAAGCTCAGCCATGTTTTATTCCTCGTGTATGTTGTTCCGCAGAGTAAGCTCGGCCATGTTTTATTCCTCGTGTATATGATGTTCCCGCAGAGTAAGCTCGGCCATGTTTTATTCCTCGTGTATATGATGTTCCCGCAGAGTAAGCTCGGCCATGTTTTATTCCTCGTGTATATGATGTTCCCGTAGAGTAAGCTCGGCCATGTTTTTTTCCTCGTGTATGTGATGTTCCGCAGAGTAAGCTCGGCCATGTTTTATTCCTCGTGTATGTGATGTTCCACAGAGTAAGCTCGGCCATGTTTTATTCCTCGTGTATATGATGTTCCCGCAGAGTAAGCTCGGCCATGTTTTATTCCTCGTGTATATGATGTTCCCGCAGAGTAAGCTCGGCCATGTTTTATTCCTCGTGTATATGATGTTCCCGCAGAGTAAGCTCGGCCATATTTTATTCCTCGTGTATGTGATGTTCCGCAGAGTAAGCTCGGCCATGTTTTATTCCTCATGTATATGATGTTCCCGCAGAGTAAGCTCGGCCATGTTTTATTCCTCGTGTATATGATGTTCCCGCAGAGTAAGCTCAGCCATGTTTTATTCCTCGTGTATGTGATGTTCCCGCAGAGTAAGCTCAGCCATGTTTTATTCCTCGTGTATCTGATGTTCCCGCAGAGTAAGCTCGGCCATGTTTTATTCCTCGTGTATGTGATGTTCCCGCAGAGTAAGCTCGGCCATGTTTTATACCTCGTGTATGTGATGTTCCCGCAGAGTAAGCTCAGCCATGTTTTATTCCTCGTGTATGTGATGTTCCGCAGAGTAAGCTCGGCCATGTTTTATTCCTCGTGTATATGATGTTCCCGCAGAGTAAGCTCGGCCATGTTTTATTCCTCGTGTATATGTTGTTCCCGCAGAGTAAGCTCGGCCATGTTTTATTCCTCGTGTATATGATGTTCCCGCAGAGTAAGCTCGGCCATGTTTTATTCCTCGTGTATATGATGTTCCCGCAGAGTAAGCTCGGCCATGTTTTATTCCTCGTGTATGTGATGTTCCCGCAGAGTAAGCTCGGCCATGTTTTATTCCTCGTGTATATGATGTTCCCGCAGAGTAAGCTCGGCCATGTTTTATTCCTCGTGTATATGATGTTCCCGCAGAGTAAGCTCGGCCATGTTTTATTCCTCGTGTATATGATGTTCCCGCAGAGTAAGCTCGGCCATATTTTATTCCTCGTGTATGTGATGTTCCGCAGAGTAAGCTCGGCCATGTTTTATTCCTCGTGTATGTTGTTCCGCAGAGTAAGCTCGGCCATGTTTTATTCCTCGTGTATATGATGTTCCCGCAGAGTAAGCTCGGCCATTTTGTTTCCTGCAGAGTAAGTTCAGTTCTGTCGGACTTCGTGGAATCAGCAACTCCAGCTCCAATAATGACGTCAGTGCTGAAGACTTCCATGGAAATTACGCCTTTGAGGGCATTGGCGATGATGACTTATGAAGTTTCGTGTCTCCGTCCAGGAGTTGCCTTTATTGGGACATTTGCCTCCATTGTGATTGTCAGCGAGACCAAGGCTTCATCTCAGACGAGGGATGCTGATGATGGGCTCTCCACCAGCAGAATATAAGGAGGAGCTCTCTGCGCTTTGGCCCTCACTACCGACACTAATACTCATGTAGCGCTCAGCTTGCACTTATAATTCAGAAATTTGCACAGAGTGGGGGACAGACCCCAAGATTTCTAATGAATTTAACCCTTCCCTGCCAGCTCTGCTGCTCAGTGAATGAATGTTGGATTAGCAATATTCCATATATAACACCAGGACCATAAGGGTTAATATATGTATAGCTATGCGCTCACTCATATCGTATGTAATCGTACTTCACAGTCATGGTGCCAAAATTCTGACCAAATGAACTTATGAGCCTAAAATGTGCAGAAGCTGGATCTGCGCAGACGCGCAAGTGCCAATCCCATGACGTGTCATAAGCTTTTTTTTTTTTTATTATGCCAGCGACAGACGGATGTGAAGTTGCTGCAGGAGATGTGAATGTCGCATTGTATGATGGCTCCAGCCACGTGGCGGGACATCGACCATATGTACAGAATGCAAGGGTGGTGTGTGCTGCGTCACATGTGCCGGTGAATGCGTAGTCCGCCTCTAAGCCACCGTCTTATGATTAGCGGTCCGTGAACATTTATATACTGCTGACTGGTGAGGAGTCGATGTCTCTCACTTGATCAGTTGCTTGTACTTTGCTGTTTACATATTGAGCCGATCGATTATCTTCCAATAAAAAAATTACTTGTTTACATTAATGCCTCCTTGTGTCTTTTGGTGTCAGCCCTGCGTGTCGCTCAATCGCTGCTGCCCTCACCCACCCAACGCCTTCATCATCTGCTGCCCTCACCCATCCAACACCTTTATCTGCTGCCATTGCCCAATCAACGCCTTCACCATCTTCTGCCCTCACCCACCCAACGCCTTCATCATGTGCTGCCCTCACACACCCAACATCTTCACCATCTGCTGCCCTCACCCACCCATCGCCTTCATGTGGTGCCCTGACCCACCCATCACCTTCACAATCTGCTGCCCTGACCCACCCAACACCTTCACCATCTGCTGCCCTCACCCACCCAACGCCTTCATCATGTGCTGCCCTCACACACCCAACATCTTCACCATCTGCTGCCCTCACCCACCCATCGCCTTCATGTGCTGCCCTGACCCACCCAACACCTTCACCATCTGCTGCCCTCACCCACCCAACGCCTTCATCATGTGCTGCCCTCACACACCCAACATCTTCACCATCTGCTGCCCTCACCCACCCATCGCCTTCATGTGCTGCCCTGACCCACCCATCACCTTCACAATCTGCTGCCCTGACCCACCCAACACCTTCACCATCTGCTGCCCTTATCCACCCAACGCCTTCCTCATGTGCTGCCCTCACCAATCCAACGCCTTCACCATCTGCTGCCCTCGCCCATCCAACGCCTTCATCATGTGCTGCCCTCACCCACCCAACGCCTTCACTGTCTGCTGCCCTCACCCACCCAACGCCTTCACTGTCTGCTGCCCTCACCCACCCAACGCCGTCATCTGCTGCCCTCACCCACCCATCGCCTTCATCTGCTGCCCTCACCCACCCATCACCTTCAGTCTGCTGCCCTCATCCACCCATCACCTTCATCTGCTGCCCTCACCCACCCATCCCACTTCACCATTTGCTGCCCTCACCCACCCATCGCCTTCACCATTTGCTACTCACCCATCCAACGCCGTCATCATGTGCTGCCCTCACCCATCCAACGCCGTCATTATCTGCTGCCCTCACCCACCCACCCATCGCCTTCAGTCTGCTGCCCTCACCCACCCATCCATCGCCTTCATCATCTGCTGCTCTCACCCCACCCATCGTCTTCATCATCTGCTGCCCTCACTCACCCATCGCCTTCACCATCTGCTCCCCTCACCCACCCATCACCATCATCTGCTGCAATCACACACCCATCACCTTCACAGTCTGCTGCCCTCACCCACCCATCACCATCATCTGCTGCAATCACACACCCATCACCTTCACAGTCTGTTGCCCTCACCCACCCAATGCCTACATCTGCTGCCCTCACCCACCCAATGAATCCCCTTCATTTATTAAGAACCTAAAATCTATGATTCAGAGGATGAACTTCAAGACTGGGAACCCTCTATTCAGATGTCTCATCCTCTTCAGAAGATGAGGGTCGTCTGTTTCGCTGCTGAAGACACGGACAAGCTGGTAAGGGAAGTGAGGGCCAGGATGAAGGTCGATACAGGACGTAATGTTTGGGAGTTTGGAAGTCAGAAGGCAGAGCTGTTTCCCAGCACACAGAAACCTTGATTAAAAGCCAGATAAAGGAATAGAAGAAACCGGATGAGAAACATTTCATTCTTAAAGGAGTTAAGAGGAAGTAACCCTTCCAACCCGATAGTTCTGGGAAAAAGGCACTATAATTGATGCAGATATTTCTCGCGTATCTCGCAGAGCAGCCCTTGCCTTGGAAGACACAGGCTTAAGGGATCCTTTTATCTTCGCCTTAATATAATAAAGAGCCTCTGAATCAAGGGAAGCAGCATTTAAGCCTAATATTGCTGTAGCGTGCACAGCGAGGTGTCTCATCGCATGGTGGGATCAGCTGCAGTCTCAGATCAAAGATAAATGCCCACATGATAGGTTCCAGCTTGTTTCCCAACTATCCAAAAAGCAGCTAATTTTTTAGTAGATGCCTCAGCTGAGTGGGTAAGGCTTTCGGCTCGCTCTTGTTCCTCAGCACACCGGACACTTTGGCTTAAAAATTAGTCAGGGCATCTCTAATCAAAGTCTAGGATGTGCTGCATTCCATGTCGGGAGAATTCTTTTTCAACCGAGTACTGGATGAGATCTTGGCAAAAGCAGCAGACACTAAAAAAGGATTTCCCTGAAGTGCACTTCAGAGAAGATCCATTTGTCCGTCCACGAAAAGGCCATTTGGGTTCCCCAAGATTCAGGAAACCAAGATTGAAGATTACGAAATCAATAGGGAACGGCTTCACGTGTGATGCCCATCTCGCTGGTCTCCCGAATAGATCTGGAAGGCAATGATGCGAGACCCCAAGAAGTTGGCATACTAAAAACCTTTCTTACTGCCTGGACCAGAAATCCCATAAGCCCAGGGTCTAAACTAGAATTCAGTTCTCACCCACCAGAAAGATTTCCAGTCTCAAAAGTCCAGTCCTCGGGAGAGACCTTAGAACGGGAGGTGCTATCCCTAGATCAGAAAGGGGTCATTTAAGTTTACCCTTCGAAATGTCAATGGCCCCCAGAATATTTCCAAAGATCATTTCAGAAATGTCAGCCCATATCAGGGAAGAAAAAAGAAAAACTGCCGCTTTTCCTTACCTGGAGTTCTGAAGTGGTGCATACTGAACATAACATATAGTATCACAAGATCTGTTGCACTCAAGTAAGAGGGAAAAAATATTTTTGTATTTTTGTAAAAAAGTTACTTAGCAGAAAATTGGCCATTTTCAATGTAAGTACCTAATTTCTTTTTTTTTCCCCAGCAGTAATGCAGGTTCACATTCCTGTGTTCACTATTTGCATCCTTAAGCTTTTTTTTTTCCTCTTGCTTGAGTGCAGTTGTTATTGTGATAGCAAATCAGGGAAAAGGACATATTGTTCATTTCAGACTTGGACGATTTCCCTGTGTTAGGAAGTACAAAGTTGAGCTGCAGGGAAGCGATAAATCAGATGTCCAGCATCCTGGAGTCCCTGGGGTCATTGATTAATGTATAGAAGTCAAGATTGCTTCCGAAACAGAGACAAACTTTCTTTGGGATTGTCAGGGAAAGGGGGGGAGGAAGGAACAGCCCCCCTTTGCAACAACCGAGCACATGACTCTCACTCTCTAGCGCCCCTCTTATAGTCATGCCAATTGTGGAATTGCCAGGCGATAAGCAAGGCGGCCGCTATTCTACTATGCTGATGATTGAAGGGTTCCCGGTGAGAGTAAGGTATATATTCCCCCGACTCCTGCGAGCGCAATATATCTAATCCTTCCCTGATCTCACTGGTTGCCCCACAATGATCCTTTGCATAAACTCGCTGCCACCAATCAATTATGATAACTATTACGCGGAGCTCACAGACATGGAATTCAGGATCGAGATAACAGAACAGCCCAAGATTAAATTATATATATTTAATCGCCTTAAGGGCACACTAGATACTACAATATATACAATATGGAATTTATAGAATATAGATGTCAGAATGCAAGTACAAGGTACATGGAATACACTCAGTTACACACACATGTGATCAGTTACCGTAGTGTGGATGGCACCACAAGGGACCACATGGAGCCACTCAGTTTCAGGGTATATGCTGGCTGTGATGAAATTATGTCCGTCAGACGAATACCAATAGGCAGAAGAGATGGGACATTTTTATACAGTATTGAGGTCTGTCTCTGTTCTGCCCATCACCTGCCCCTAGAATGTCCTATAGTTCCCACTTCCCTGTGTTGAGATATGAGATGTCTAAATTTATTATTGGCCATAACTTTACCTGGGAATATCGTAGGCGGACGACAATGCATTCATATTTTCAGTTATGATTTTATCTTCACAATGATAGGACACATGATTAGTCTGCTGATGCCCCACTGGCCAATATCAAGTTTGGGATACCTACAGAGGCCCCACACCTATATAAAATGTGTTAGAATCGTCTGAATGTCTGGATGCGATATTTCTGCTTGACATGTTTATAGAAAGCTCGGCTCATGAGATATTGAAGATTTATTCCCGGCCCCTCTCAGGCTAGGTTGTAAATGACTTCTCTAATTAGTTTGTTACTTCTCTGCAGCGTCACAGAGGGGGGGGGGGGTGTCTTCCTCTGTCTGACTATTCTCAGGCCTACGACCTCACCTAATCTCCATTTCATAGGAGTTTACCTTGTGTCACAACCACTGGCTAAAAGACAATATCCTCAAGTTAATTAGCATACAGATTGAAGCCTCCTTAGGCATTAAGGTCGGGTCCTCTCCTAGGAGAGATATGGTCGTACTTGGACAAGATGGTGGCTATAGAAATATGGCTTGATCAATCAGAATATATCCCTATTTCCTCACAGGGATTATTCTTGATTGATCCAGACAAAGGTCCTATGTTCCAGAGGACAAAATGGTCAGGATAAACAGGTCCATTAGTCTCTGAGGGGTGCCATGTCAGTGTTGGGGTCTTTAACGTCCTGCATCCCAGCAGTGGCAGGGGCTTGTGTTCATTTAAGACCACTTCACTGGGAAATCCTGAAGGCAGAAAAAATATGCAGGAGACACCTAGACGAGAAGATTCGATTTTGAAAGTAACACTGGAGTCCTTAATGTGGTGGCTCTGCTGGGGAACTCGTTCACAAGGAGTTCCCTGGGAAATCAAAAACCCTTTGGTAATCACCATGGATGCCAGCCCCTTCGGTTGGGGGGCACATCTGAACATGTGAGACTTTCAGGAACAGTGGTTCGGGGCTCTCAGCGAGGCATCTTCAAACATGAAGGAATTGGCAGCAGTCAGGTTAGTTCTAGTAGAAGCTTTATCATGGGTAAAAGACTGCAATGTGAAGATCCTTTCTGACAATATGACAATGGTGTGTTATATAAACCATCAGGGGGCTACAAAATCAAAGTCTTTGATGACCAAAGTGGTCGTGGAAAAAAGTCTTTCCCCTAAATCTTAGGGATTCCCTGTTTGTAGTAAATGCTTTTCTCCACAATTGGTCTCAGGGTTGATCTACGCCTTCCTCCAATATCCTTGATCCCGACTGTATTAAGGAAGATTATGTTGGATCAGACCAAAGTGATCCTGATTGCACCATTTTGGCCAAGGACAGCATGGTTCACTTGGTTAAGGTTGATGGCAGTAGGGGATCCTTGGGTTCTTCCAGAGTTCCCAGACCTCCTCTCGCTGGGTCCGATCATATGCCCAGAAATGATGAATTTTCACTTGATGGCATAGTGTTTGAGTATCAGCTCCTCAAGTTAATAATATTTATGGAAGGGTATAGAAGAAAATTTTAGACTTCTCCAGAATAGATTGCTTGGTTTATATCCAGGTGTCTTGGTTAAACATTTTGGAACTTTTGCAAATTGGGCTAGAGTTGGGCTGTCGGTTAACACCCTAAAGGTACACGAAGTAGCCTTAGGTGTCTTTTTTCACACAAAAATTGCTTACCAACACTGGGTAGTGGTTCATTAGGTCTGTGGGTAGGTCTAGACCAGTATCTCTCCCTCCAGGTTTCAACTTGGGACCTCAATTTAGTCCTTGATGCCCTGACGAGGTCTCCTTTTGAGCCATTAGCCAAGATCCAGGTTAAATCCTTAACCTTTAAGACTATCCTTCTACTTGCCCTCACTTCTGCTAGGAGAATAGGGGAATTACAGTCCTTTTCTGTTAACCAGCCGTTCACCAACTTTCTCCCCAATATGTTGATTATTAGACCAGACCCGGCATTTCTCCCCAAAGTGTCATCAACCTTTCCTGGATCACAGGAAATTGTTTTGCCCTCCTTTTTGTGATCCCAAAAATGAGAAGGAAATTAAATTTCATTTTTTAGACATTAGAAGGTGTGTAATTCATTACTTAGAGGTTCCAACTGAGTGGAAAGAGTCTATTTCTCTTTTTCAGGGACTGAACAAATGCCAGTCAGCATCAAAGTGGACCCTACCTAGATGGGTTAGCTCAGCAATTTTGTTGGCCTACAGTTCAGGCTACTGTAAACGCGGAGGTTCACTCCACTAAGGCAGTGTCTACCTCTTGGGCAGAAAGGGCCAACGCTTCCTATTATCAGATATGTAGGGCATAAATCTGGTCTTCACCATCCACCTTTTTTAAGCACTACCGCTTCAACTTTTGTTCTTCTGATTTTCCCTTTGTGAGAAAAGTACTTCAAGCGGTGGTCCCTTCTGAAGGTTTTCTTGTCATCTCTCTATATGGGGCTTGGAAAAATGATAAATACTTACCGGTAATTTGAGTTTCTGGAGCCTTCTATATCACCCTTCGTTATACCATCCCTTTGTTATGGTTGTGGGTTATTTTCTTACTATTCCCCATCGGGAAAAAAAAGAAAGTCTTGGTAGGAAAGCTAATAGGGTATTATTGATTATTTTCTGTACATATGTTTTTCTACCTAAATAAGGTAGGTTCTCTCTTGGTCGGTAAACTACTGAAGCGGGAGGAGAGGCTCCACCTCTTAAATCTGTAGGTTTCTTAACTTTGAGGTGCGGCTCCTTTTTTTCCATGTGGTGCTGTCTTGGGTTCCAGAAAATTAAATTACCGGTAAGTATTTATTTTTTTTTCTGTTCGTGAACTCTCCCATCAGGTGTTGCCTTCGCCTGTCACTCTTCTTCTCCAGGACAGGGTGGTCTCGCTTCGTGTCTGACACCCAACTTTCTATCTAACTTTGTTTTCTATCTTTTACGTTCATGAGGGCATTTTTCTCCTTTCTTCCGTAGTTGGCTTATCAACTTCTCTCAATTTTGCCATTGTGGTGGATCATGCTAAGCCGGGGTGCTCCCACTCGAGCCTCCTGTGCTGTAAGGCTCAAGGTGTCTTCTACTCTGTAAGGCCGCAACTTAGTCTTCAGTCACCTTCAACCAATATTGTGAAACAAGTGCATATCATTAGAAACAACCCAGGATACAACCTAGTGTTTTATGCATTGCAAAACCTTTATTTTTTTTTTTTACACCCTTTATTTTGATATTTTTTTTTTTCTTACGGTATTATCGAGTCAACTACTTCAATCCTAGACTGTGAAGTCGGGCAAGAGCTGCCCATCCTATGCACGGCTAACAACTTCCTCTCCAAAAAATGTTTATATTGTGTTCCCATACAACTTCTTCTAGAACACCAAATCTGCAAATTAATGGGTCAAAGGGAACAATGGTAGATATTCAGGAAGATAAGAAGTCACATCTTACCACAAGGATGAAATAAATGGGCAAACCTGGGTTGGGGGGACTCCAATATGTTTTACCATTGCTCCTCCTGAATGGTGGAAATGAAGTGTTTCAATTTATCATTAGAGGATTAAATTTGGTACCCGTTTGTGATGGACAGCCGGGGGTCATGCAGACATCCCACCACTGCCACCAATCTGTGATCAACAGACGGGAAGGGTGGTCATGCAGACATGCCATGAATCTGTGACGAAACCGCACCTCGCAGTCCCGCCCTGACATCTCCAATACATCGGAGCCAAGCGATCTGGCCTTGTCACTTCCTTCCAGTGAAACGGCCCTACCAGCCTGGTAGTACTGCCACTAATTCCTCGTTAGATATAAGCCTGTTAGCAGGACTATATCAGGCCAGAAACCAGCCCAGGCAGCATGTAATACTAAACCGAGCTCACAGACATGGGATTGGTGGCTAGAGCTAAAAGAAACAGCCCATAATTAAGTTATATATTTAATCGCCGTAAGGGCGCACTAGACAATACATTATATACAAGATGGGATTTACAAAGATTATGGCCAGAAATTCAGATACAAGTAAGATATAGCTGGAAGCAGACGTACAATTTATAACAAAAAAACTTGAAGAAACTTCTATGATATTAAGAATTTTGGTCAAAAGTTCATCCAGTAAAATCAAACTATTCATGAATAAGGCATAACTACTTTTTTGTTGAAACGTATTGGGTCATCCATCCTGTGAGATCTATTGGAGCCTGTAACGCTGTGACTGTTTGTAAAGAATTGAATAGACGGAGTTTTATTTATCCTCGCCTTTGTCCGCTGGATGTTTCTTTCCCTTTGGAGTCTTTTCAGCCCATGCCTGGGTTTTGCCTTGCAAACAATGTGATACACTCCGGATCATTTGGATATGGTGAGCTGGCTATATTTTGTGTTTGGTTTAGTTAAACGTTTGGGTTGTGACCCGTACTTGACCTCCAACCTCTTAAGTCAATGTTAACCTGAACTTCTGTGCTGTAAAATGGCCGTAGTAAGGGATAGGGGGGCTACAAAAGGAGGCAAAATGGTGGTAAGAGCAGGACAATTGCCCTGCAAACAAATGTGGATAGGGAATAAATAAAAAGACTTGGTTTCCCCTATTTTTCATAACCAGTGCAGGTAAAGCAGACCGCTATGGGTTGCAGCCCTCAGCTGTCAGCTTTACCTTGGTTGGTTATCAAAAATAGAAGGGATCCCACACCATTTTTTAAAATCATTTAAATAATTAAAAACGGCATGTGGTCACTCATATTTTTGATAACCAGCCAAGATAAAGCTGACCGCTGCAGGCTGGTATTATTACGGTGGGAAGGTCCATGGTTATAGGGCCCTTCCCCGCCTAAAAATATAAGCCTGCAGCCTTCCCAGAAATGGCGCATCCATTAGAAGATGCAATTTTGGTGCTTTGCCCAGCTCTTCTAGTTTGTCCTGGTGATGTGAATTGCCAGCTGGCATCAAGCCCAGTGGTTAGTAATGGAAAAGCATCTATCAGACACCCAGATTACTAACCCGACAAGTATATAGTTAAAAAAAACACACTGGCAGGAAAAACTAAAGTATATAAAGTCTCCCCCACATGCCCTCGTTCACCAATTTAATTAAAAAAAAAATCCTCAAAGTTCCAACATAATCCAGTTGAAGAAGACTCCCCCACTCTCCCTCCCTCAGCTGTCTGCTTTACCTTCTCTGGTTATCAAAATTAGGGGAGACCCCACGTCATTTTTTTTATTTACTTTTTTTATTCACAGCATCGTCCAGGCATCCTCCCTCTCATTGTCTTGTTGGAAGGTGAACCTTCAGCTAAGTCTGAGGTCCAGAGCATCTGGAAGAGGTTTTTTTCCAGGATATCTCTGTACTTGGCCGCATTAATCTTTCCTTCAATTACAACCAGTCGTCCTGTCCCTGCCCCCATAGCATGATGCTGCCACCACCACCATGTTTCACTGTGGGCATTGTATTGGGCAGGTGATGAGCAGTGCCTGGTTTTCTCCACACATACCGCTTAGAATTATCACCAAAAAGTTCTATCTTTGTCTCATCTGACCAGAGAATCTTATTTCTCATAGTCTGGGAGTCCTTTATGTGTTTTTTGCAAACTCTATGCTGCTGTCATATGTCTTGCACTGAGTAGAGGCTTCCGTCGGCCACTCTGCCATAAAGGCCCGACTGGTGGAGGGCTGCAGTGATAGTTGACTTTGTGGAACTTTCCCCCATCTCCCTACTGCATCTCTGGAACACAGCCACAGCGATCTTGGGGTTCTTCTTTACCTCTCTCACCAAGGCTCTTCTCCCATGATTGCTCAGTTTGGCTGGACGGCCGGGTCTAGGAAGAGTTCTGGTGATCCCAAACTTCTTCCATTTAAGTATTATGGAGGCCACTGTGCTATTAGGAACCTTGAGTACCGCAGATATTCTTTTGTAACCTTGGCCAGATCTGTGCCTTGCCACAATTATGTCTCTGAGATCCTTGGGTTGTTCCTTTGACCTCATGATCCTCATTTGGTGTGACATGCAGTGTGAGCTGTGAGGTCTTATATAGACAGGTGTGCGCCTTTCCAAATCACGTCCTATCAGAGTAATTACACACAGCTGGACTCCAATGAAGGAGGAGAACCATCTCAAGGGGGATCACAGGGAAATGGACCACATGTGACTTATATATGAGTGTCTGAGCAAAGGGGCTGAATACTTATGACCATGGGATATTTTAGTTTTTCTTGTTTAAAAAATTTGCAAAAATGTCTACGTCTGCTTCCCATCTTGACAAAAAAACAGAGTGCATACTACAGTTGAAAAGTTTGTTGTCTCCAGACAATTTAGTCTTTTCCATGTATAACCCTACTCTTATTTATCAGATGAGTTGCATAATGAATAGAGAATATCGTCCAGACAGTGACGAGGGCAGAAATAATGATTTTTACTTGAAATAATATTTCCTCTTCACACTTTGCTTTCGGCACAGAATGCTCCTTTGCACAATTCCAGCTTTGCAGACCTTTGGCATTCTAGCTGGTAATTTGCGGGGGTAATCTGGAGATATTTCACCCCATGCTCCCCCCCCCCCCACAAGTTGGATTGGCTTGATGGGCACTTTTTGGTACCATACGGTCAAGCTGCTCCCACAACAGCTCTATAGGGTTGAGGTCTGGTGACTGGGCCACTCCATTACAGATAGATACCAGCTGCCGGCTTCTTCCCTAAATAGTTCATGCATAATTTGGAGGTGGCTTTGGGTCATTGTCCTGTTGTAGGATGAAATTGGCTCCAATAAAGCGCTGTCCACAGGGTAAGGCATGGCGTTGTAAAATGGAGTGATAGCGGCTGACTTCCGGATCCGGTCCTGGCTGAGCAGGCAGCATAGAGGGGAAGCTCCCGACACCCCTCTGAGAAACCGACGATAAACAGCATACCCGGGCAAGTGAGTGAGCAGAGAGCAGCACGTCTGGTAGCAGGAAGCAAGCAGCTATGGAGCGGTACTTACTGAGGAGTGCTGGTGGTGGTGAGGGGACCTGGAGGAGTGGAGATCCTGACTGCCGGCATGGAGAAGAGGAGACTGTCATGGCGCCGACGAACCTGAGGGAGGAGGAGCCAGAGTCCCCAGTGCAAGATGTGGTAATGGAAGGCAGGAGAGGGAGAAGTGAAGGAGATGAGAGCGGGGGGTCGGGGGAGGATGGAGCAGGAGAGAAATCGCTGCAGGGGATTGAAGAGGGAGAAACACAATGGATAGAGGAAGGGGACATGGAGGAACAAGAGAGAGAGGAGGAGGAGTGCAGCAAGCAAAGAGTGCACAGAGACGCAGGAGACCGGACTGATCACTCAGACACGCAGTATAAGGTGTCTAATCATGATCAACGCCAGCAGAAGCTGCATGTCAGAAACAGTAACACTCCTTCTAAAGTAAACAAGAAACAGCCGGCCACACCATTATCTAAATACTGTAAACAAATGGGGGAGGGTGGAAAATCCCCAGCACAGAATAAGAGAACTAAGAAACCAGCACCACTTGCAGGCCAAGACAAGCATGCACAAGAGCTCAATGTTGATTATAAAAAATTGGCTGCCGAAGTGACATCACATCTGTCAAAAGAGATTAAAGTGGCCATTGAAACAGCCATACAAACATCCCTAGCAGCTATGCAAAAGCAGATTAGTGGACATGCATCTAGACTGGCAGAAACAGAGCAGAGAATATCTGACTCAGAGGAGAAAATAATGGCTATGCAAGAGCAAATAGCAGCTCTAGTGAAATCTAACGATTATTTGAGAGATAAAGCGGAAGATTTGGAGAACCGATCAAGGCGAAATAATTTGCGCATTGTGGGGCTGCCAGAATCGGTATCTTTGGGACAGCTGGATACGATATGTGAACAGGAGTTACCTCAGGCCCTGGGCATTAAGGCTAAATTCAGAGTGGAAAGAGCGCACAGAGTGGGACCACTGAGACAACAAGAAGCGAATAGGGGAGAGGATCCAAATCCAAACAAGAAAGCCCCGCTGAGAGCTAGACAAGTGATAGTCAAATATCTTGATTATAAACATAAAGAGGAAATACTGAGGGCCTTTAGAGACAGACAGCGACCATTGCATTACCAAGGCAACAGACTGCTAATTTTCGGCGATTATTCAGCAGAAGTCTCCAGAAAGAGAAAAGAATTCAGCAAAGTATGTTCATTCCTGTATAACAAAAAAGTCAAGTGCCAACTGCTATACCCTGCCACACTGAAAGTCAGAAATCTTAATGGCTCGTTTGCATATTACAAAGACTTTAAAGAAGCAGAGCGTACTCTCATGGCAGAACAGGATAAGAATCGGGCTGACGGACAAAAAGAGGAAATAATGGAGAAGGGACCAGCAGAGGAGGATCTCCAAGAGGCCCAGGGAAAGACCCGAGAAGCTTTGAGGAGCAATCGCGGGTGGAGAGTAGAGAGGAAAGGAGATTGAGCCCAATACAACAAAATAATACTCGCTCGGAACACAGAGACTAACTGTTGGAAATGGTTCATGATAACTGAACTGAACTAGATATTGCTGGTCCTGTTCTCGCACTCTCTCGCTCTCCTGATTTCACTCTCTCATGTTCAGTTTCGCTTTCACGCTTACTTTCAGTTTCACTTTCAGTCTTACGCCTATATTCAGTTTCACTTTCATCCTCACACTCACGTTCAGTCCCACACTCACTTTCAGTCCCACATTTTTCCCCTTCACATATTCAGTCTCATTTTCAGTTTCACGCTTACTTTCAGTTTCACATTCACTCCCATATTCAGTTTCATATTCAGTCCCACACTTACTTTCAGTCCCACACCCACTTTGTCTCACACATATTCAGTCTCATTTTCTGGTTCCCACTTACTTTCAGTTTCACACTCGCTTCCATATTCAGTTTCACTTTCAGTTTCACTTTCAGTCTTACTCCCATATTCAGTTTCACTTTCATTCTCACACTAACGTTCAGTCTCACACTCACTCTCAGTCCCACACCTTTTTTTTTTCTTTCCCCCTCACATATTCAGTCTCATTTTCAGTTTCACGCTTACTTTCAGTTTCACACTCACTCCCATACTCAGTTTCATTTTCAGTCTCACGCTCACTTTCAGTACCACACGCGCTCTGTCTCACTCTTTTTCTCTCGCATATTCAGTCTCACGCTTACTTTCAGTTTCACTTCCAGATTCACTTTCATTCTTACTTTCACTCGCCTTTGTCCAGGAACGACTTCCAGGCGTAAATGAAGTGGATCTGTCTGCTCTGAGTGCTGGGACGGCCACCAGAAAATAGAGCTAAGTTGGACTTGAAGTTCTTATAGAGGTTTTGTCATACTGTACTATTTTCAACATATTATTTAAGGCTCGTTCATGTGACTCATGTGAATCCGGGGCTAGAACGTATACTCTAAGGGGGGTGACTAGGGAGCTCAACAGTTTGGCTAGGAAAAGGGGAAGTCATCAGCATGGCGAAAAGAGCCAAAAATTTCCCAGAAGGGAAAACTTGTTCTACAGTTACTTGTTTATTGTTATATTTGTTATACCTACAAGGTGGGGAAAAGATATGTCAAGCCTGGGGGGCAAATTCTATACCTGGTAATAATTGTCTCGTCTCTTGTGAGTTCAGGGCCCACAGGGGAGGAAGTAGTAAGAGCAAAATACAAAGGCAAATATGGTACAAATAACTACATGGAATGTGAAAGGCTTGAGATCTCCTAACAAACGAGCAAGGATACTAAGACATCTGAAAAGACTAAAAACAGATATTGCATTATTACAGGAAACGCATTTGAGGAAGGAGGACTTTTTCCGCATGAAGAAATACTGGGTGGGTACTGTATATGGGGCACAGGCACAAGGTAGGAAAGCGGGGACAATGATTCTAATACATAAACAGCTCAGCCATGAAGTAGTGACACACGAGGCAGACGATCAGGGACGGTGGCAACATTTAACAATCATTAGTCCAGCGGGTAAATTAAGTATCTATAATGTTTACGGTCCAAACTCCCAACAGAGCATATTTCATGATGGCATAAAGGCCAACATACTAGCAGATGGGGAGACCAACATCATAGTAGGAGGTGATTTTAACACAGTTCCAGACTCAGCTGAAGACAGGAGGAGGGGGAAGGAGAGGACAGAGGATGTGGACAGAAGGCCGGACCATAGGGATGTGACATTAGAAGACGTGGGTTTGAAGGACATCTGGAGATTAGCTCACCCGCATGATAGAGAATATACACACTTCTCGCATCCTCATGATAGCTGGTCGCGTATTGATCAATTTTGGATTTCTCAAGGCCTAGTTTATGGGGCACAAGAATGTGTGATAGAAAACATGGTGATATCTGATCATAGTCCGGTGAGATTGGGTATCAGAGAGCAGTTCAAGAGAGGTACAGATATCATATGGAGATTTCCATCGTTTCTTCTCAGACAAGATAATTTCCACAGGGTATTACGAGAGTGGTGGGGAGAATTCACAGAGGAAAACAAGGAACACAAAGGGAACCCAGTGCTGTACTGGGAAACGGCAAAAGCGGTCTTGAGGGGTCGCCTGATTGGATATGCGGCCATGATCAAAAGGAAGACCAATGAGAATTATAATGCCCAGAGTGAAGCAGTGCGGGTAGCATACACAAAGTATTTGGCTAATAGATCTCCCACGACGAAAGACAGATGGTTGGAGGCGAAAAGGGGGTTCGATGAATGGGCCAAAAAAAAGGAACAATTATTTTGGTCGCACAGGGAAGCAGAGCTACATAGATTTGGCAACAAGGCGGGGAGGATGCTGGCAAATTTGGCAAGGGGTAGCAGGAAAATGACAGGTATTTTCCAAACTAAAAAGAAAGGGGGGGGAGGTGACCACAGATCCTAAGGAAATTAATAAATTGCTGGGACATTTTTATAGAAAACTATATGGGCCAGGAAACAATGACATGACTGACGAGGCAGAGTGGTTAAGACAAGCGCACTTGCCTAGCATAACAGAGGAAGATCTGAGTGACCTAAATGCAGATATCACAGCTGAGGAGGTGACTAGAACAATCGGGGAGCTTAACACCAACAAGGCACCAGGCCCCGACGGTTTTAACAGCGAGTTTTATAAGGCTATGAGAGATCTGATCTCGCCGGATTTAACTGCTGTATTTAATGCATTTTTGGAAGGAGAGGAAATTCCTAAAAATTCAAACGTAGCATATATCAAATTACTCCCTAAGGGAATTAAAGACCTGGATGATCCCTCTAGCTATAGACCCATATCACTTATAAACCAGGATTTAAAAATAATATCTAAGATTATGGCTAATAGATTGGCCATGATTCTTCCAAGGATCATTACAGAGCATCAGGTAGGGTTTATTAAAGGGAGAAATGCTGTCACTAATATCCGGAAGACAATACTAGTGGTGGATGCGGTGAGATTGGATCAGATAGAGAGGGGGGCAAGACCCGCTCTAGTTACACTCGACGCAGAAAAAGCGTTTGACAATGTAAATTGGAGCTGGCTGGACAAAGTACTAGAGGCCACAGGGATTGTAGGCAAAATGAGGCTTTACATTAGGAATCTTTACGCTAACTCGGGAGCTAGGGTACACACTCCAGGTTTTCTATCAGACGTGTTCCCTTTGATGAAGGGAACAAGACAAGGCTGCCCGCTATCTCCCCTCCTATTCAACTTGGCCATTGAACCATTGTCAAGAATACTGCAGGGCCCGAATAGTTTTAAAGGTATTAAGGTAAGGGGAACTGAAATAAAGACAGCACTTTTTGCCGATGATGTCATACTATATATGGGGGACCCTAGCGTGGATTTGCCACAGACTCTAGCCCTAATTGAAAAATTTGGATTAGTCTCAGGATTCAAATTGAATAAAAAAAAGTGTGAGATCTTGTTCCTAAAAGGGGGGAATGCAAGAGATGGTTGTATATGTGGCATTCCTATAGCACAGACATCACTTAAATACCTGGGAATTCATATAGGAAGAACGGTGGAATCAATTTACGAGATGAATTATGGCCCACTAATTAGGAAAATTATAGCACAACTAAAGGGATGGAAGGGTCTGCCTCTACCACTACTGGCGAGGTGCCACCTGATAAAAATGATGAGCTTTCCTAGACTGTTGTACCCATTCCAGACGATCCCGATATTGCTAAAACTGAGGGACGTAAATAGGCTCAACTCAGCGTATGCGGATTTTATATGGCGGGGAAGGAAACCTAGAATAAAGTTACGAACATTGATGAAGTCAACGGAGGAAGGAGGTCTCAGTTTCCCGGATGTTCGGGGTTACAACCTGGTGTGTATAATGAGACATGTGTTTGATTGGATGAGAGGAACGAGCAGGCACTCAGACTATGACATGGAAGCCAAGTATGCATCATCGTGGGATTTGGCGTCCATTTTACACTCCCCATTGTCCAGGGCGGATGGGCATATAAGGAACTCAATCTTATTCCGAGATATTATGCTAACATGGAAACTGGTAAGAAAGAAATTGGGACTGTCATGGAAAGTATCTAAGTACTTAAATCCCTGGATATCTCCGAACTTTCCCATGGGACGGGAAAATAAGCTATTTACTAGATGGAAAGAGAAGGGCGTCGAGAGAATGAAGGATGTCATGAATGTGGAGGAGAGAAGGTGGCTGACAGGACGGAAGTGCTTGACAAGTATGACCTTAATAGCTCACATATCATCCAATATGAACAACTGAAGCATGGAGTATTTGTAGATTTGGGGGAGCTTGGAAAGGAATTGAATAAGAGTTTGATTGATGAGCTTATGGAAAGTGATGTAGCAAGTGTAAATGTTTCCAAAATTTACCGAACATTTCGGGGAATGCTTATATCTGGGGAGGATAGCCGTACTCTAACAGCGTGGGGGAAACAATTGAAAGGGCAGGAAGTTGTAGGGGATATATTGAAGGGATGGGTACAGATGCGGAAACATGTTACCTATGAGAGATGGAGAGACACCCAATTTAGAATTTTACACAGGGCTATTATGGGCTTCAACATTCCGGGAAGAGATATGCGGTGTCCTAAATGTCAAAGAGAAAAAACAGATATGCTACATGGACTATGGGAGTGTAAAGAAATATACAATAGTACATGACATAGCCATGATAGCCAAACGGTCCATCTTAAAGCATTGGATACAAAGGGAGGGACCATCCATAAAAGAGGTCATCGGTGAATTACATAATTTATTGAGGCTGGAGAAAGTGGAAGCGGAAAGGGACAAAGACAGGTTGACACCCAAGTTCTTTGGGAAATGGAGAAATTTCATTGAAAGTCAATTTACTCAGGGAGAAATAGATAATCTGATGACACCTTTTATACAATTGGAATGGTACCTTCTGAATGATAGCCAGGACAAACTGGGTAAATTGAAAATCACGTAGGTGTGGGTTCCGGAGGAAAGGGGAGACGAGACGCTAAGGTAGCAGCAAGACGTGCCAGAAAATTTGGAAGCATTCGGGGTTGGCTTAGGGGCTTAATGATTCTAATTGACTTGTATCGCGTCTGTTATTTCTTAGTACTTTTGCCTTAGTTTAATAGAGACCTTATCAATCAGATAAACAGTTTAAAATATCAAGTTGGGGCATTGCACCCTATTATGTCACATATTGTCAGACAAATGTTTTTCCTTGTGTAACCTTGAATATCTTATGTTTATAAAAAATTGGAAAATCAATAAAAAGTTTTGGAAAAAAAAAATGGAGTGATAGCCTTCCTTATTCACAATCCCTTTTACCTTGTACAAATCTCCCACTTTACCAGCACCAAAGCAACCCCAGACCATCACATTACCTCCACCATGCTTGACAGATGGCGTCAGGCACTCTTCCAGCATCTGTTCAGTTGTTCTGCGTCTCACAAATGTTCTTCTGTGTGATCCAAACACCTCACACTTGGATTTGTCTGTCCATAACACTTTTTCCAATCTTCCTCTGTCCAATGTCTGTGTTCTTTTGCCCATATTAATCTTTTCCTGTTATTACCCAGTCTCAGATATGGCTTTTTCTTTGCCCCTCTGCCCTGAAGGCCGGCATCCCGGAGTCGCCTCTTCACTGTAGACGGTGACACTGGTGTTTTGCGGGTGCTATGTAAAGAAGCTGCCAGGTGAGGACCTGTGAGGCGTGGATTTCTCACACTAGAGTATTGTGAATGTTAGTTATGTCTTGGCTGCTGGGAGGCTCCCTCTGGTGGCCAGGAAGGGTTTGGACAGAGACCAGGTGTGTTGTGCAGTGGGTGTTTCCTTTCCTAACTCTCTGTTTATTTAAGTCCTGGTCTGATTGCAGGCTGTTGCCGGATGTCAGTTGTTCTTTGTATCTCCAGCCTGCTTAATCCTGCTCTACATCACATCCACTCCAGATAAGTGCTTGCTCTTTATTTATTGCCTGGTTCTTTTGCTTATCTGGGTTTGTCATTTGTTGTGGTTGGTTTCAGTTTATTTCCTTCCAGGGATTTTCCCCCTCAGTGAATTGTTGAGGAACTCCCTGCAGTTCTGTGTGGAGTATAGCTCCTTTGGGTCCATGTGTTTATGGCTTGTTGAATTTGTTATAATTCTTGTTTTCTGATCATTGGTATGACAAGGGCACCTGGTATAGGACGGAGTTCAGATCGAGCGATCTGAGGGCCTTTTTGTACTATCAGGAAGTTGGTATTTTGCAGGGTTTTTCTCTGGCCACCATCAGTCCCTTTCCTGTCCTTTCCTATTTTAGTCAGCGGGGGCCTAACCTTTTGCTAATTCTGTCATCTACCTGTGTATTGTGTTTTTCCTATATCACCGCAGTCTTTGAATGTGGGGGGCTTGCTATTCTTTATCTATTTTCTGAAGCAGAGAGATTCATCTTTCCTACCTTTAGGATAGTTAGTTCTCTGGCTGGGTTCGCGGTGCACAGGATGTTAGTTCACCCCTCGGCTACTTCTAGTTGTGTTGGTTAGTAAGGGGATGGCGGCCAGATCAGTTGCCAATGCTCTTGTCACCTTTTTGCCAATGATTTGTGGTGATCTTCCATGGTTCCGGATCATAACACTAGAGACTGTAATGTACGTGTCTTGTTGCTCAGTTGTGCAGCGCGGCCTCCCACTTCTCTTTCTACTCTGGTTACAGCTTGTTTGTGCTCTCCTCTGAAGGGAGTAGTACACACCATTGTAGGAAATCTTCAGTTTCTTGGCAATTTCTCGCATGGAACATCCTTAATTTCTAAGAACAAGAATAGACTGTCGAGTTTCACATGAAAGTTCTCTTTTTCTGGCGATTTTGAGAGTTTAATGAAAACAACAAATGTAATGCTCCATATTCTCACCTAGCTCAAAGGAAGGTCAGTTTTATAGCTTCTCTAATCAGCAAAACTGCTTTCAGCTGTGCTAACATACTTACACAAGGGATTTCTAAACATCCATTAGCCTTCTAACATAGTTAGCAAACACAATGTACCATTAGACACTGGAGTGGTGGTTGTTGGAAATGGGCCTCTATACACCTATGTAGATATTGCATTAAAAACCAGACGTTTGCAGCAAGAATAGTCATTTACCACATAATGTATAGAGGGGATTTCTTTGTCATTTAATGTTAACTTCATTGAAAAAAAAATGTGCTTTTCTTTCAAACATAGGGAAATATCTAAGTGACCCTAAACTTGTGAAATGTAGTCTACATTAATGAGAAAAAAAATTAACTTTTTTAAATTTACCAAATGGCTGCAACGAAACAGAGTGAAAAATGTAAAGGGGTCTGAATACTTTCTGTATGTACTGTATGTCTTATAATGTCACTGTGATGGTGCTCAATGTTTCCCACTCAGTCACAGATTTTGGGATCTCCCCGGCTGCTGTCAGTAACAGTGCGAGTCTGGTGGCTTATAGTACCGTAGCGGATTGTATAATGACAGGGACTGCAAGGTGAATAAAGATATGGGCTATAACCCCCAAAAACGTGCTCCTCAACTCTTGGCGTCTGACTGGAGTGTCAAGATGGCTGCTGCCCTCCATCGGGCTGCTTAGAAATATGGAGGCAGTGGGGCTGTCTTACATAGCACTTACCACAGCTCTCTCCCTGACAATTGATGAGGACCTGAATAGACCACCGGACACACGGTTCCTCTGGCATTGCTCCTCAAAGATTTCAATGAGGTGCACAAGGTGGCTGCCTCCTCTTCAGACAGGAGATTCGTGGGTCCTGACAGAGAAGCCCACACCTCAGCAGCCCTTTTGAAGCCCAGTGGTTACTGCATGCTCGGAGATGTTTCAGGGCATGGTGAGTCACTAGGTACAAAATATACGCAGATTAATTTGCAGGATGGCGGGATTTCAGCTCAGACCCCTCAGTCCCCAACTTTGCAGAGGTCTTACCCATGTGCCGGTGGATGCACATCTCAGCAGAAGAGTACTGTAACCAGCGGTCATGCGGGTGGCAGCCTGAGACATTGCGATGTTTTTTTTCTGCAATAGTTCTTCATTTTCCAACTCCAGGAATTGCTTCCTGACATCCCATGGTTTCTGTGTCATCCAGTGAGGCATGCGAGAAAAGGTTTTTTAGTATTCACCACAAAATCTCATGGTCTAGCCATCTTTGGGGAATAAAGCACCCTCCCTTGTTAACAAATTAAGTCCTATTTGTCCAGAGCCCCATTTTTGGATCCTTTGGCAGCAATGACTTCCCCGTAGATATCAATTGCTTGTAGCTTAATGTGTTCTGCTGATGTAATAATATCGAGCATCTGGAAGTAAAAGATGGAAATAGGAAATAGTCTATCTACTCTGCCACATCATGAATCCAGGTAACACCCAAAGGGAAAACATTGGATCGGACGGTGAAAAATGAGAATATTACAAGTTCAATGGAGATGAAGAATCGGAGCTGTAGACGGCAAATCGAAAACGTAAGAAGCCGTTTTATCATTCCAAATACAGCGTTTTTTTACAGTCCATAACCTCTCAGGCGACAAGATTGTTTCTTTACGACGTCCACGACCCGTGTCCTCCCATAATCTCTTTCCAATGCTTCTGCCCAAGCGGTTCCCGTAGGACTTGCTGCACTGCCGGAAGGAGAAGTTTATCACGCGCACAAGAAAAAATCCAGAGAAAACAGATTCTTAAAGATTCAGCTAAATCTTCATTGTGCACTTATTCCTTCTATGTGAGGATCTGCTCCAAAGACTCCACCAGACGTTTCTGCATAGTGAAGGCGCCTGGAATAAGTCCAGCTTCCTTCTCCAATAACAGTAAATATTAATTCCCATTAAATGAATGTAAATAGGAAACGTCACAATAGGTTTTTATTGGAATAAATCATTTAGAATCCGCCCCTTTCTCACAATGGAAACGACAAAAACCCTCACCGTGGCCCTGATCCACTCTCGCCTTGACTACTGTAACTCTCTATTAATTGGTCTCCCCCTAACTAGACTCTCCCCTCTACAGTCCATCCTTAATGCAGCAGCCAGGGTCACCTATCTGGCCAACCGCTACTCAGATGCCTCTGCTCTGTGCCAGTCATTGCACTGGCTGCCCATATATCACAGGATCCAATTCAAACTGCTTGTTCTCACCCACAAAGCTCTCCACAGTGCAGCACCCCCTACATCTCCACCCTTACCGCACCCATCCTCTCCACAGTGCAGCACCCCCTACATCTCCACCCTCCTCTCTATCACCACAAAGCTCTCCACAGTGCAGCACCCCCTACATCTCCACCCTCCTCTCTATCACCACAAAGCTCTCCACAGTGTAGCACCCCCTACATCTCCACCCTCCTCTCTGTCTATCACCACAAAGCTCTCCACAGTGCTGCACCCCCTACATCTCCACCCTCCTCTCTATCACCACAAAGCTCTCCACAGTGCAGCACCCCCTACATCTCCTCTTCATCTCTGTCTATCACCACAAAGCTCTCCACAGTGCAGCACCCCCCCTACATCTCCACCCTCCTCTCTATCACCACAAAGCTCTCCACAGTGCAGCACCCCCTACATCTCCACCCTCCTCTCTATTACCACAAAGCTCTCCACAGTGCAGCACCCCCTACATCTCCACCCTGTATTCAGTACAAACAGGGAGTGGCCCCCTTCTCAGCGAGCTGGACATTTCATTCTGTGAATCCCCCTGACTGTGTGTGTCCTGTTGGGACCCGGTCGCTCTCAGCCCTTAGCCACATTGAGGCCTATTTTAGACCCATGGTAAGGTTTTAATATTAGAGAGTGTAGGTACTATCCCAACTGGGTACACCTTGGCGTTGGTGGGATAGCTTTATGCTTTTTTTGATCAAAAACAGTGTTTACTAAGTACCCTATGTTTATATGCACTATGTTTTTATTTAGTTACAGTAGGGTATGTTTTCACAATTTTTTTCCTTGGTTTCTCAAAGCTCTTCACAGTGCGGCACCCCCTACATCTCCACCCTCCTCTCTATCACCACAAAGCTCTCCACAGTGCAGCACCCCCTACATCTCCACCCTCCTCTCTGTCTATCACCACAAAGCTCTCCACAGTGTAGCACCCCCCTACATCTCCACCCTCCTCTATGTCTATCACCACAAAGCTCTCCACAGTGCGGCACCCCCTACATCTCCTCCTCATCTCTGTCTATCACCACAAAGCTCTCCACAGTGCTGCACCCCCTACATCTCCACCCTCCTCTCTGTCTATCACCACAAAGCTCTCCACAGTGCAGCACCCCCTACATCTCCACCCTCCTCTCTATCACCACAAAGCTCTCCACAGTGCAGCACCCCCTACATCTCCACCCTCCTCTCTGTCTATCACCACAAAGCTCTCCACAGTGCTGCACCCCCTACATCTCCACCCTCCTCTCTATCATCACAAAGCTCTCCACAGTGCAGCACCCCCTACATCTCCTCTTCATCTCTGTCTATCACCACAAAGCTCTCCACAGTGCAGCACCCCCCCCTACATCTCCACCCTCCTCTCTGTCTATCACCACAAAGCTCTCCACAGTGCAGCTCCCCCCTACATCTCCTCCTCATCTCTGTCTATCACCACAAAGCTCTCCACAGTGCAGCATCCCCTACATCTCCACCCTCATCTCTATCACCACAAACCTCTCCACAGTGCGGCACCCCCTACATCTCCACCCTCCTCTCTGTCTATCACCACAAAGCTCTCCACAGTGCAGCACACCCTACATCTCCTCCTCATCTCTGTCTATCACCACAAAGCTCTCCACAGTGCAGCACCCCCTACATCTCCACCCTCCTCTCTATCACCACAAAGCTCTCCACAGTGCAGCACCCCCTACATCTCCACCCTCCTCTCTATCACCACAAAGCTCTCCACAGTGCAGCACCCCCTACATCTCCACCCTCCTCTCTGTCTATCACCACAAAGCTCTCCACAGTGCAGCACCCCCCTACATCTCCACCCTCCTCTCTGTCTATCACCACAAAGCTCTCCACAGTGCAGCACCCCCCTACATCTCCACCCTCCTCTCCATCACCACAAAGCTCTCCACAGTGCTGCACCTACTACATCTCCACCCTCCTCTCTATCACCACAAAGCTCTCCACAGTGCAGCACCCCCTACATCTCCACCCTCCTCTCTGTCTATCACCACAAAGCTCTCCACAGTGCTGCACCCCCTACATCTCCACCCTCCTCTCTATTACCACAAAGCTCTCCACAGTGCAGCACCCCCTACATCTCCTCTTCATCTCTGTCTATCACCACAAAGGTCTCCACAGTGCGGCACCCCCTACATCTCCACCCTCCTCTCTATCACCACAAAGCTCTCCACAGTGCAGCACCCCCTACATCTCCACCCTCATCTCTGTCTATCACCACAAAGCTCTCCACAGTGCGGCACCCCCCTACATCTCCACCCTCCTCTCTATCACCACAAAGCTCTCCACAGTGCGGCACCCCCTACATCTCCACCCTCCTCTCTGTCTATCACCACAAAGCTCTCCACAGTGCAGCACCCCCTACATCTCCACCCTCCTCTCTGTCTATCACCACAAAGCTCTCCACAGTGCAGCACCCCCTACATCTCCTCTTCATCTCTGTCTATCACCACAAAGGTCTCCACAGTGCGGTACCCCCTACATCTCCACCCTCCTCTCTATCACCACAAAGCTCTCCACAGTGCAGCACCCCCTACATCTCCACCCTCATCTCTGTCTATCACCACAAAGCTCTCCACAGTGCGGCACCCCCCTATATCTCCACCCTCCTCTCTATCACCACAAAGCTCTCCACAGTGCGGCACCCCCTACATCTCCACCCTCCTCTCTGTCTATCACCACAAAGCTCTCCACAGTGCAGCACCCCCTACATCTCCACCCTCCTCTCTGTCTATCACCACAAAGCTCTCCACAGTGCAGCACCCCCTACATCTCCACCCTCCTCTCTGTCTAATCACCACAAAGCTCTCCACAGTGCAGCACCCCTTACGTCTCCCTCTTCATCTCTGTCTATCACCACAAAGCTCTCCACAGTGCAGCACCCCCTACATCTCCACCCTCCTCTCTATCTATCACCACAAAGCTCTCCACAGTGCAGCACCCCCTACATCTCCACCCTCCTCTCTGTCTATCACCACAAAGCTCTCCACAGTGCAGCACCCCCTACATCTCCACCCTCCTCTCTATCACCACAAAGCTCTCCACAGTGCAGCACCCCCTACATCTCCACCCTCCTCTCTATCACCACAAAGCTCTCCACAGTGCAGCACCCCCTACATCTCCACCCTCCTCTCTATCACCACAAAGCTCTCCACAGTGCAGCACCCCCTACATCTCCACCCTCATCTCTATCACCACAAAGATCTCCACAGTGAAGCACCCCCTACATCTCCACCCTCCTCTCTATCACCACAAAGCTCTCCACAGTGCGGCACCCTCTACATCTCCACCCTCATCTCTATCACCACAAAGCTCTCCACAGTGCAGCACCCCCTACATCTCCACCCTCCTCTCTATCACCACAAAGCTCTTCACAGTGCAGCACCCCCAACATCTCCACCCTCCTCTCTATCACCACAAAGCTCTCCACAGTGCGGCACCCCCCTACATCTCCACCCTCCTCTCTGTATATCACCACAAAGCTCTCCACAGTGCAGCACCCCCTACATCACCACCCTCCTCTCTATCACCACAAAGCTCTCCACAGTGCAGCACCCCCTACATCTCCACCCTCCTCTCTATCACCACAAAGCTCTCCACAGTGCAGCACCCCCTACATCTCCACCCTCCTCTCTATCACCACAAAGCTCTCCACAGTGCAGCACCCCCTACATCTCCACCCTCCTCTCTATCACCACAAAGCTCTCCACAGTGCAGCACCCCCTACATCTCCACCCTCCTCTCTATCACCACAAAGCTCTCCACAGTGCAGCACCCCCTACATCTCCACCCTTATCTCTGTCTATCACTACAAAGCTCTTCACAGTGCGGCACCCCCTACATCTCCACCCTCCTCTCTATCACCACAAAGCTCTCCACAGTGCAGCACCCCCTACATCTCCACCCTCCTCTCTGTCTATCACCACAAAGCTCTCCACAGTGCTGCACCCCCTACATCTCCACCCTCCTCTCTATCACCACAAAGCTCTCCACAGTGCAGCACCCCCTACATCTCCTCCTCATCTCTGTCTATCACCACAAAGCTCTCCACAGTGCAGCACCCCCCTACATCTCCACCCTCCTCTCTGTCTATCACCACAAAGCTCTCCACAGTGCAGCATCCCCTACATCTCCACCCTCCTCTCTGTCTATCACCACAAAGCTCTCCACAGTGCTGCACGTACTACATCTCCACCCTCCTCTCTGTCTATCACCACAAAGCTCTCCACAGTGCGGCACTCCCTACATCTCCACCCTCCTCTCTGTCTATCACCACAAAGCTCTCCACAGTGCAGCACCCCCTACATCTCCACCCTCATCTCTGTCTATCACTACAAAGCTCTTCACAGTGCGGCACCCCCTACATCTCCACCCTCCTCTCTATCACCACAAAGCTCTCCACAGTGCAGCACCCCCTACATCTCCTCCTCATCTCTGTCTATCACCACAAAGCTCTCCACAGTGCAGCACCCCCCTACATCTCCACCCTCCTCTCCATCACCACAAAGCTCTCCACAGTGCTGCACCTACTACATCTCCACCCTCCTCTCTATCACCACAAAGCTCTCCACAGTGCAGCACCCCCTACATCTCCACCCTCCTCTCTGTCTATCACCACAAAGCTCTCCACAGTGCTGCACCCCCTACATCTCCACCCTCCTCTCTATTACCACAAAGCTCTCCACAGTGCAGCACCCCCTTCATCTCCTCTTCATCTCTGTCTATCACCACAAAGCTCTCCACAGTGCGGCACCCCCTACATCTCCACCCTCCTCTCTGTCTATCACCACAAAGTTCTCCACAGTGCAGCACCCCCTATATCTCCACCCTCCTCTCTGTCTAATCACCACAAAGCTCTCCACAGTGCAGCACCCCTTACGTCTCCCTCTTCATCTCTGTCTATCACCACAAAGCTCTCCACAGTGCGGCACCCCCTACATCTCCGTCCTCATCTCTGTCTATCACCACAAAGCTCTCCACAGTGCGGCACCCCCTACATCTCCACCCTCCTCTCTGTCTATCACCACAAAGCTCTCCACAGTGCAGCACCCCCTACATCTCCACCCTCATCTCTGTCTATCACCACAAAGCTCTCCACAGTGCGGCACCCCCTACACTCCACCCTCCTCTCTATCTATCACCACAAAGCTCTCCACAGTGCAGCACCCCCTACATCTCCACCCTCATCTCTGTCTATCACCACAAAGCTCTCCACAGTGCAGCACCCCCTACATCTCCACCCTCCTCTCTGTCTATCACCACAAAGCTCTCCACAGTGCAGCACCCCCTACATCTCCACCCTCCTCTCTATCACCACAAAGCTCTCCACAGTGCAGCACCCCCTACATCTCCACCCTCCTCTCTATCACCACAAAGCTCTCCACAGTGCAGCACCCCCTACATCTCCACCCTCCTCTCTATCACCACAAAGCTCTCCACAGTGCAGCACCCCCTACATCTCCACCCTCCTCTCTATCACCACAAAGCTCTCCACAGTGCAGCACCCCCTACATCTCCACCCTCATCTCTATCACCACAAAGCTCTCCACAGTGCAGCACCCCCTACATCTCCACCCTCCTCTCTATCACCACAAAGCTCTCCACAGTGCGGCACCCTCTACATCTCCACCCTCATCTCTATCACCACAAAGCTCTCCACAGTGCAGCACCCCCCTACATCTCCACCCTCCTCACTATCACCACAAAGCTCTCCAGTGCAGCACCCCCTACATCTCCACCCTCCTCTCTATCACCACAAAGTTCTCCACAGTGCGGCACCCCCCTACATCTCCACCCTCCTCTCTATCACCACAAAGCTCTCCACAGTGCAGCACCCCTACATCTCCACCCTCCTCTCTATCACCACAAAGCTCTCCACAGTGCAGCACCCCCAACATCTCCACCCTCCTCTCTATCACCACAAAGCTCTCCACAGTTCTGCACCTACTACATCTCCACCCTCCTCTCTGTCTATCACCACAAAGCTCTCCACAGTGCAGCACCCCCTACATCTCCACCCTCCTCTCTATCACCACAAAGCTCTCCACAGTGCAGCACCCCCTACATCTCCACCCTCCTCTCTATCACCACAAAGCTCTCCACAGTGCAGCACCCCCAACATCTCCACCCTCCTCTCTATCACCACAAAGCTCTCCACAGTTCTGCACCTACTACATCTCCACCCTCCTCTCTGTCTATCACCACAAAGCTCTCCACAGTGCAGCACCCCCTACATCTCCACCCTCCTCTCTATCACCACAAAGCTCTCCACAGTGCAGCACCCCCTACATCTCCACCCTCCTCTCTATCACCACAAAGCTCTCCACAGTGCAGCACCCCCTACATCTCCACTCTCATCTCTATCACCACAAAGCTCTCCACAGTGCAGCACCCCCTACATCTCCACCCTCCTCTCTATCACCACAAAGCTCTCCACAGTGCGGCACCCTCTACATCTCCACCCTCCTCTCTATCACCACAAAGCTCTCAAGTGCAGCACCCCCTACATCTCAACCCTCCTCTCTATCACCACAAAGCTCTCCACAGTGCGGCACCCCCCTACATCTCCACCCTCCTCTCTGTCTATCACCACAAAGCTCTCCACAGTGCTGCACACCCTACATCTCCACCCTCCTCTCTATTACCACAAAGCTCTCCACAGTGCAGCACCCCCTACATCTCCTCCTCATCTCTATCACCACAAAGCTCTCCACAGTTCTGCACCTACTACATCTCCACCCTCCTCTCTATCACCACAAAGCTCTCCACAGTGCAGCACCTCCTACATCTCCACCCTCCTCTCTGTATATCACCACAAAGCTCTCCACAGTGCGGCACACCCTACATCTCCACCCTCCTCTCTATCACCACAAAGCTCTCCACAGTGCAGCACCCCCTACATCTCCACCCTCCTCTATATCACCACAAAGCTCTCCACAGTGCAGCACCCCCAACATCTCCACCCTCATCTCCATCACCACAAAGCTCTCCACAGTGCAGCACCCCCTACATCTCCTCCCTCCTCTCCATCACCACAAAGCTCTCCACAGTGCAGCACCCCCTACATCTCAACCCTCCTCTCTGTCTATCACCACAAAGCTCTCCACAGTGCAGCACCCCCTACATCTCCACCCTCATCTCCATCACCACAAAGCTCTCCACAGTGCAGCACCCCCTACATCTCCACCCTCCTCTCCATCACCACAAAGCTCTCCACAGTGCAGCACCCCCTACATCTCCACCCTCCTCTCTGTCTATCACCACAAAGCTCTCCACAGTGCAGCACCCCCTACATCTCCACCCTCATCTCCATCACCACAAAGCTCTCCACAGTGCAGCACCCCCTACATCTCCACCCTCCTCTCTATCACCACAAAGCTCTCCACAGTGCAGCACCCCCTACATCTCCTCCCTCCTCTCCATCACCACAAAGCTCTCCACAGTGCAGCACCCCCTACATCTCCACCCTCCTCTCTGTCTAATCACCACAAAGCTCTTCACAGTGCAGCACCCCCTACATCTCCACCTCCTCTATGTCTATCACCACAAAGCTCTCCACAGTGCAGCACCCCCTACATCTCCACCCTCCTCTCTATCACCACAAAGCTCTCCACAGTGCAGCACCCCCTACATCTCCACCCTCCTCTCTATCACCACAAAGCTCTCCACAGTGCGGCACCCCCTACGTCTCCTCCTCATCTCTGTCTATCACCACAAAGCTCTCCACAGTGCGGCACCCCCTACATCTCCTCCTCATCTCTGTCTATCACCACAAAGCTCTCCACAGTGCAGCACCCCCTACATCTCCACCCTCATCTCCATCACCACAAAGCTCTCCACAGTGCTGCACCTACTACATCTCCACCCTCCTCTCTGTCTATCACCACAAAGCTCTCCACAGTGCGGCACTCCCTACATCTCCACCCTCCTCTCTGTCTATCACCACAAAGCTCTCCACAGTGCAGCACCCCCTACATCTCCTCCCTCATCTCTGTCTATCACTACAAAGCTCTTCACAGTGCGGCACCCCCTTCATCTCCACCCTCCTCTCTATCACCACAAAGCTCTCCACAGTGCAGCACCCCCTACATCTCCTCCTCATCTCTGTCTATCACCACAAAGCTCTCCACAGTGCAGCACCCCCTACATCTCCACCCTCCTCTCTGTCTATCACCACAAAGCTCTCCACAGTGCAGCACCCCCCTACATCTCCACCCTCCTCTCCATCACCACAAAGCTCTCCACAGTGCTGCACCTACTACATCTCCACCCTCCTCTCTATCACCACAAAGCTCTCCACAGTGCAGCACCCCCTACATCTCCACCCTCCTCTCTATTACCACAAAGCTCTCCACAGTGCAGCACCCCCTACATCTCCTCTTCATCTCTGTCTATCACCACAAAGCTCTCCACAGTGCGGCACCCCCTACATCTCCACCCTCCTCTCTGTCTATCACCACAAAGCTCTCCACAGTGCAGCACCCCCTACATCTCCACCCTCCTCTCTGTCTAATCACCACAAAGCTCTCCACAGTGCAGCACCCCTTACGTCTCCCTCTTCATCTCTGTCTATCACCACAAAGCTCTCCACAGTGCGGCACCCCCTACATCTCCACCCTCATCTCTGTCTATCACCACAAAGCTCTCCACAGTGCGGCACCCCCTACATCTCCTCCTCATCTCTATCACCACAAAGCTCTCCACAGTGCAGCACCCCCTACATCTCCACCCTCCTCTCTATCACCACAAAGCTCTCCACAGTGCAGCACCCCCTACATCTCCACCCTCATCTCTGTCTATCACCACAAAGCTCTCCACAGTGCGGCACCCCCTACACTCCACCCTCCTCTCTATCTATCACCACAAAGCTCTCCACAGTGCAACACCCCCTACATCTCCACCCTCCTGTCTATCACCACAAAGCTCTCCACAGTGCAGCACCCCCCTACATCTCCTCCTCATCTCCATCACCACAAAGCTCTCCACAGTGCAGCACCCCCTACATCTCCTCCTCATCTCTGTCACCACAAAGGTCTCCACAGTGCAGCACCCCCTACATCTCCTCCTCATCTCTGTATCACCACAAAGCTCTCCACAGTGCAGCACCCCCTACATCTCCACCCTCATCTCTGTCTATCACCACAAAGGTCTCCACAGTGCAGCACCCCCTACATCTCCACCCTCCTCTCTGTCTATCACCACAAAGCTCTCCACAGTGCAGCACCCCCCTACATCTCCTCCTCATCTCTATCACCACAAAGCTCTCCACAGTGCAGCACCCCCTACATCTCCTCCTCATCTCTGTCTATCACCACAAAGCTCTCCACAGTACGGCACCCCCCTACATCTCCACCCTCATCTCCATCACCACAAAGCTCTGCACAGTACAGCACCCCCTACATCTCCACCCTCATCTCCATCACCACAAAGCTCTCCACAGTGCAGCACCCCCCTACATCTCCTCCTCATCTCTATCACCACAAAGCTCTCCACAGTGCAGCACCCCCTACATCTCCTCCTCATCTCTGTCTATCACCACAAAGCTCTCCACAGTGCGGCACCCCCTACATCTCCACCCTCATCTCCATCACCACAAAGCTCTGCACAGTACAGCACCCCCTACATCTCCACCCTCATCTCTGTCTATCACCACAAAGCTCTCCACAGTGCGGCACCCCCTACATCTCCACCCTCATCTCCATCACCACAAAGCTCTCCACAGTACAGCACCCCCTACATCTTCACCCTCCTCTCTGTCTATCACCACAAAGCTCTCCACAGTGCAGCACCCCCTACATCTCCACCCTCCTCTCTATCTATCACCACAAAGCTCTCCACAGTGCGGCACCCCCTACATCTCCACCCTCATCTCCATCACCACAAAGCTCTCCACAGTGCAACACCCCCTACATCTCCACCCTCCTCTCTGTCTATCACCACAAAGCTCTCCACAGTGCAGCACCCCCCTACATCTCCTCCTCATCTCTATCACCACAAAGCTCTCCACAGTGCAGCACCCCCCTACATCTCCACCCTCCCCTCTATCACCACAAAGCTCTCCACAGTGCAGCACCCCCCTACATCTCCACCCTCATCTCCATCACTACAAAGCTCTCCACAGTGCGGCACCCCCTACATCTCCACCCTCATCTCTGTCACCACAAAGGTCTCCACAGTGCAGCACCCCCTACATCTCCACCCTCATCTCTGTCTATCACCACAAAGCTCTCCACAGTGCGGCACCCCCTACATCTCCACCCTCATCTCCATCACCACAAAGCTCTCCACAGTACAGCACCCCCTACATCTTCACCCTCCTCTCTGTCTATCACCACAAAGCTCTCCACAGTGCAGCACCCCCTACATCTCCACCCTCCTCTCTGTCTATCACCACAAAGCTCTCCACAGTGCAGCATCCCCTACATCTCCACCCTCCTCTCTGTCTATCACCCCACACGTTCTCTACGCTCTGCAAATGACCTTTGACTAACATCAACACTAATTCGAACCTCCCACTCCCGGATCCAAGACTTCTTCCGAGCTACACCAATCCTCTGGAACGCTCTACCCCAAGAAGTTAGGACAAATCACAACTTACTTAGCTTCAGACGCACCCTAAAAACGCATCCTTTTAGGGCAGCCTATCACACTCAAATCAAATCCAATTCACATACAACTTCTCACAACATAACCCCACACTAAACTCCATGCCACCCAAATGCATATCAAGGTTCTGGCCAACTGGTCTTTTTCCCTCTACATATTGTATTTTCTATAACTGTTACTTATTTGTATATGATCCTCCTGAATTGTAAAGCGCTGCGGAATATGTTGGCGCTATAGAAATAAAGATTATTATTATTATTTAGTGCTGTTGAAGGAACCAGTTTGGTTTTCTTTTGAGACACGTGCCCATTCATAGCCCCACTTGTTCCTTAGAGCAGGACGGGTCTACACAAATTGCATAACGTCTTCTTGACCTCTTCACATCTATTCTACATGAAGTGCAGCCCCTTTAATGAAACCACCAGGCCCAACATTAATCTGTCAGTGCTCAGTTACAGACCAAATTTACAGGTCACTCACTTGTCGAAAGCCACAGATTCTTTTAAAGAGAACCTGTCACCGTGATTTCACATGTTACAGTAAAGGCGTGACCATAAAGGAGGTTTTTTTAAAGTTTTAGAAAACAGGAGAGGATGCAACAATAAAACCATCCAGGAGTGGCGGCTGAAACAAAGTGCGCCGGCTCCACGCTCCCTGGTTTCAGTGGGACCAGTTGACCATCCATTGGGCGTGGGAACCTCCTGCCTTTTCCTGGTAAGACTGTTCAGCCTGAAATCAGTGATCCTTTTTCTGGATGGGAAGATGAGGTGCTGCCAGTAGGAGGCAGAGGAGAGTGGTCTGTCAGATGCCCAGCCTACACTAATAATCTGCCCTCCTGAGTACAGGTCAGAACTATGAATAACAACAAATGGAGAACACTGCCTATTTACTGAGCAAAAATACAAACACAGCACTTCTGTTTCCTCCTTTTTTTCATGAGCTGAACTCTAAGATCTATGACTTTTTCCATGTACAGAAGTCCGTTTTCTCTCAAATATTGTTCACAAATTTGTGTAAATCCGAGTTAGTGAGCATTTCTCCTTTGAGGAAATAATCCATCCAGCTCACAGGTGTGGCATATCAAGATGCTGATTATACAGCAGGATTATTGCACAGGTGTGCCTTAGGCTGGCCACAATAAAAGGCCACTCTAAAATGTGCAGTTTTATTGGATTGGAAGGGTATGGAGGAGTCAGAAAACCAGTCAGTATCTGGTGTGACCACCATTTGCCTCACACAGTACGACATCTCCTCCACATAGGGTGGATCAGGTTGGTGATTGTGGCCGGTGGATCGTTTGTTCACTCCTCTGTGTGAAGTTGGTGGATATTGGCAGGAGCTTGAACACGCTGTCATATACTTCAATCCAGAGGCTCTCAAACATGCTCAATGGGTGACAAGTTTGAGGAGTATGCTTCCATGCAAGACCTAGGATGTTTTCATCTTCTAGGAATTGTGTACAGATCTTACAACATGGGGCTGTGCATTATCAGCTGCAACACGAGGCGATGGTCGAGGATGAGGCACCACAATAGGCCTCAGGATCTCATCAAGGGATCTCTGTGCATTCAAAATGGCATCAATACATTCACCTGTTTTCATTCTCCATAACATATGCTGGCTCATACCATAACTAATAACATAACACCATGGGCCACTCCATTCTCAACAGTGACATCAACAAACCGCTCACCCACGCAATGCTGTACACAGTCTGCCATCTGCCCCGTACAGAGAAAACCGGGATTCATGCATAAAAAGAACATCTCTCCAATGTGTCAGACGCCTTGGAATGTGAGCATTTGACCTCTCAAGTCAGTTATGAAAATGAGCTGCAGTCAGGTGGAGACAACGATGAAGGTGACAAGCAGCAGCCAGGTGGAGCCTCCGATGAGGGCGACAAACTGCAGCCAGGTAGAGACCTCGGTGAGGACGAAGAGCAGCAATCAGGTGGAGACCCCAATAAGGACGACGAACTGTAGCCAAGTGGAGACCTCGATGAGGACGAAGAGCAGCAGTCAGGTGGAGACCCCGATGGAGGACGACAAACTGCAGCCAGGTGGAGACCCCGATGAGGACGAAGAGCAGCAATCAGGTGGAGACCCCAATGAGGACGATGAACTGCAGCCAGGTGGAGACATCAATGAGGACGAAGAGCAGCAGTCAGGTGGAGACCCCGATGGAGGACGAAAAACTGCAGCCGATGGAGTCCCTGATGAGGACGATGAACTGCAGCCAGGTGGAGACCCCAATGAGGGCAAAGAGCAACAGTCAGGTGGAGACCCCGATGAGGACGATGAACTGCAGTCAGGTGGAGACCCCGATGAAGGTGATGAGCAGTAGCCAGGTGGTGACTCCGATGAGGGTGACAAATTGCAGCCAGGTGGAGACCCAGATGAAGGTGATGAGCAGCAGATGATGTTCCCTGAGACAGTTTCTGAACGTTTGTGCAGAAATTCTTTGGTTAAGCTTTGATTATCGTAGCTGCTGTCCAGGGGCTGGTCTCAGAAGATCTTGGAGGTGAAGATGCTGGATGAGGAAGTCCTGAGCTGCCGTGGTTACACGTGGTTTACAGTTGTGAGGCCAACTGGATGTACTGCCAAATTCTCTGAAACACCTTTGGAGAGGACTTATGGTAGAGAAATGAACATTCAATTCAGGGGCAAAATCTGTGGCATTGTGCGGTGTGATAAAACTGCACATTTTGGAGTGGCCTCTCATTGTGGCCAGCCTAAGGCACACCTGTGCAATAGTCATAATCATCATCTTTATGTCACACCTGTGAGGTGGATGATTATCTCCATAAAGGAAATAACGCACTTACTAACATAAATTTAGACAAATTTGTGAATAATATTTGAGAGAAAAAGTCAACGATGACTTCTATGATTTTTGGGTTTTATATAAACACCAAAGAAAATCTTTATCAGTGATACTAGGATATTGGCCAATGAATCGCAAAAAACAAGGTGCCAATAATTTTGATAGTAAAATGCTTAACATTGTCCAGTCATGACGAGGTTGGCATCACTGCATAGTAATAAGATGGCAGACTGATAATAGCTTCTTTCCAAATCTCTAACAGCTCTTAAAGGACTGACCAGTTATGATGTGGTCCAAGTGCTCGCGACTAGCTGGCATCTGTCTGGATTCTGAGCGGCATCACCATATCATGCGGCATATGCCCTCAAAACCCGGGATCTTGTGGTGGTTACGTTGAGGATAAGAATTGAGTAACCTGGAATACTTAATTCAGCCATTTCACAGACCCAAATATGTAGTTTAGTTGATGTAGCCTAACACACATTTATGAATGCTTTTGTTTCCTACTAACACACATATATTCAGTGATTTTCCTTAATACAATATGTAAGCACATGTAACTTAAAGATGGCTCCTACATCCAGGACAACGCCCAAGATGATGAGCACGAGGAAGAATATCCAAAGTTTGGAACAATCAATCCAGTAGAGACTATGCAGTTTGCTACACGCCCCGAGCCCGACCTGCGATATTTGATTGGACTATATTTTGTATACACCCTTTTCTTATTTAGAACTATAAAAGTTACTGTGAACAATAAACGAGAGAATTCCTTTGGCATCCGTAATGGAAGAAAGCTCATAACTGATCTAGAGTCTGTTATCCTTTCTCGTGTGCACACACGACATTATAATCTGAACACGGCAGTCACACCTTAAGACACCCTTTGTAGTCTCACCTCAACAGTTATCCCCACAACACGGCTCTGCCGCTATTACAGTACAGAAGGCAAAGTATCGCAAAGTTATATATCATCACAACACTGCACATGGTGAGAAGCAAAACCAAACCTGGGCGTCCTCACAAGGCTGACCGGCCATCACACGACGATCAATCAGGTCATTAATGTGTCAGTATGGCCAGGTTTGGTTTTTCTCATTTCCTAGCACCATAGTTTGACAAACTTTGCTGGTGCAAGCACCCATCACTTACATACATACAGACATCACTCAACCTCAGCTCAAAGAAGGCAAGAAGATGTGAGGCATCTGTACTGAATAAATATGTATTAACACAAGAAATGTCCACATTTTAGGCTGAACACAAGGTCTCTGAGGTCAGCCCAGCTCCGAAATATGCTGCAACCTTCAAAAAGGTATGACAGCTCTACCACGGATTAATAAAAAAAAGTTTATTTTTCATCCGCCAGGGAATTGACCTAAAGCGACTATTTCTCCAGCACGGCAGAGGATGAGTGTTGTGATCCACGACATGGAATGTCAAGCACTAGTCAGGACAGGCACATGAGTCAGCCATGCAGTACACCGTATTCACACTATGTGCATAGGAGCAGACATAATCGGGTGATGAAATGAACCAGGACACTTAGGCTGCAGTTTCAGAAGCTGTAGGTAAGGTAGAGCATTTGCCAAAGATGCTGCCATGTAGAGGGTCATGGGGGTCGCTCAGGCCATCAGAGTGACCATGGGTCTTCTGGTGCCGCTTGTAGTTGTCCCAGTGTCCTGTAGTGTAGTGGCACTGTGCACAACGGAAAGGCTTCTCCCCAGTGTGTCTCAGCATGTGGCGCTTAAGGTTCATACTCTGGTTGCAGCTATAATTACACAAACCACAGCGAAATGGTTTGTCACCCGAATGAATACGTCCATGTCGCTTCAAGTTGGCAAGGTTGCCACAGGCATAGTCACAGAGTTGGCACTTATACGGTTTCTCACCAGTGTGCACCCTTTGGTGTCGCTTCAGGTTGTCATAATGGGCAGAAGCGTAAGAACACAGTTGGCACTTGTAAGGCTTCTCCCCGCTGTGGGTCTTCATGTGTCGAGACAAGTGGTTTGGGTAATGAGTCACAAATGAGCAGAGGACACAGGAGAAGTCTTTGTCAGGACTTCCAGATAGTGGAGGAACACTACACCGAGAGCAGTAATACCCTTCAGTCACACTGTCATTTTCATCCTGGGGGCAACCTTCATCTAACACCATCCCACATGAGCGGCAGGTGAATGGAAAGAGCATCTCTGGAAGCCCATCTGCAGGGGGAGGTGGGCGAGGCGTAGGTGCGTGACCTAAGAGTGTACATGTTGGCAAGAAGATATCAAGGTCGTTGGTTGTCACAGGGAGTGCCAGGACTGCAACTGAGACATCTACGAAAAGAGCAAAGAAAATATTACAGGCGGTATATGCAGACACGCATGTCTACGGCGGAGTGGTGGCCACCTCATGCAAGGGCCTTCACTCCGTGCAAAGGCCACGATTTACCCCCAGCACAGGCCAGTCATGGCAGTGTACACAGTCCTAGCTGTGGCTGGTTGTTTCTGCAATTTTCTAACTACAAAAAAGAAATCTTATTCTGAGACTTGATCATGCTATGAAGGGGAGCACCGGCCCTATAAATCTCCCTTACACATCAGAAACATAGGAGTCCCCCTTTACGTTTCCGTGCTAAAGCTGTACCCACCCAGGGATTATAGTGCTGGGTGCTCTTGTTAGCTTATACTTTTTCAAAAGTCCCCTGAACTCTGGCATCTCCTCATGCTATCCTCCCACTATGATCGGTGCAGCACAGTAGTACAATCTGCACCCACGGCACTAGTCTTATGGTGTAGATGGGTATATACTGCTGTACTAGAGGAGCAGAAGACGATTATTAGCTTTTTGGCAGTTGTCTGCATGTTTTATGGTGATTGCTTAGTTTTCAATTGTAGAACGCGTTTCATGTACATATATTGTTCATGTGGACATCAGAGACCACTGGTCCAATGTCAATGAGGCAGAAAGGAATGGCGATCAATAAGGGGCAGTATCAGTGTCCGAAGAAATGAATGGAGATGACTCAGGGGCCTCCCCTACCTTACATGGGATAGACTCCTTGACTATATTACGCAGGACGGAAGGCCTCTCCTACGTTGCGCCCGACGGAAGGCCTCTCCTACGTTGCGCCCGACGGAAGGCCTCTCCTACGTTGCGCCCGACGGAAGGCCTTTCCTACGTTGCGAGCGACGGAAGGCCTCTCCTTCGTTGCGCGCGACGGAAGGCCTCTCCTTCGTTGCGCGCGACGGAAGGCCTCTCCTACGTTGCGCCCGACGGAAGGCCTCTCCTACGTTGCGCCCGACGGAAGGCCTCTCCTATATTACTCTCCAATAAGAAAAGACGAGAAATGTTAGGCTTGTTTAGCTTAGTAAACAGATGCCTCAGAGGAAAGCTCATCTATATGTATAATGAAAGGACAGGAACAGGACTAATTTCTTATGAGGAGGAAAGGTGATTCTAGCAGCTAAATAAGAAAGGGTTGTTTCCAGTTAGAGCAGTCAAACAGTGGACTACCGATCACAAGCGGCAGTAATGGCACATACATTATCAGCATTTATAGAAGGCTGGAAGCTTCCCTCACAACAAATGACAATGCGGGTCATATACATTGGAGAAGAATATGAGAGAACAGCACACAATTTCCTAAATGTTGCGGTCCTTGTGTCGTCCTACGTGATTATATCCTAGTATGAGGAAACTCGCAGGATTTTCCGCTTATTTCATGAATTGAATTTATTGTAAAGCAAATAATAAAAATGTAAATAAGATAAATGTAAAAGAACACGAATCACAATTAGAGAACACTTTCAGATCCCTGAAAGTTATAGGTGTTAATTAAGGAAATTAGCACCAGGTGCAGATTATCCGACAAACCCTATGTAATTGGCGGCCTAACTCTCCAGTTTGCCGTTCCAAAGTGACTGAAAGCCTCCAGCAGCAGGTTGTCCAGATGAAGGCCAAAGAGGTGACCCTATCAGCCATAGCAAGAGCAGTTGGTCGTTCCAAGTCTGTGATTTTGCATCTTTACAACATCACAAACTCTTTCCAGTCCCCCAAGAAGGCTGATCACTCTCGAAAGACAAATACAAGAGAGGACAGCATAATGCGGAGAATCTCCATGGGTAACCGTTTCCACACTGCAGCTGCTATTGCCACTAGTTCAGCACTTAAGAGGGTAAGGATCTGTCTCATCATACAATGTAACAACGTGTAAGAGCATTTGGACTGAAAGCCCACTGTGCAGTGACCAAACCTCTCATTAGCAGAAAGAATCACAAAACTAGACTCATCTTTGGTGAGGAGCATGTTGTGTGGACGGAGGAGAAGTGTCCACAGCTCATTTTACTGATGAAAGAAAGTTTAATTTATTTGGCTCTGATGGGAAACATTATGTTCATCGATAAACTGGGGAAAGACTGAACCCATAGTGTGTTAAGAAGTCAGTGAAAGGCGGCGGAGGAAGTGTCATTGTTTGGGGAATGTTTTCTGCAGCTGGAGTTGGACCTCTCATACAGCTACATGGCAGAGTGATACAAGTGTGGATCAGAACCTTCTTCACAACACGCGGCTCCTTACTTGTTTCCATCACTCAATCAGCAGCAATTCTCATGCAGGACAATGCCCCCTGTCACACAGGAAAACGGGGAAAGCAGCTCCTGGAAACAATGAAATGGCCGCAGCCCAGAGTCCTGATCTAAACCCAATAGAAACCTCCGGAAAATCCTCGGTGACAAAGTTATGGCCAAGAAACCCCCAACAGTCAAAGAAGTGTGGAAGCGACTGGAAGAAGAGTGGGCCAAAATCGCCCCCAGAGCAGTGTGAGAGAGTAGTGATGTCCTGTGGAAGAGACTGGAAGAAGAGTGGGTCAAAATCCCCGCAGAGCAGTGTAAGAGACTAGTGAAGTCCTGTGGAAGAGACTGGAAGAAGAGTGGACCAAAATCCCACCAGAGCAGTGTGAGAGACTAGTGATGTCCTGTGGAAGAGGCTGGAAGAAGAGTGGGCCAAAATCCCCCCAGAGCAGTGTGAGAGACTAGTGATGTCCTGTGGAAGAGGCTGGAAGAAGAGTGGACCAAAATCCCCCCAGAACAGTGTGAGAGACTAGTGATGTCCTGTGGAAGAGACTGGAAGAAGAGTGAGCCAAAATCCCCCCAGAGCAGTGTGAGAGACTAGTGATGTCCTGTGGAAGAGGCTGGAAGAAGAGTGGACCAAAATCCCCCCAGAACAGTGTGAGAGACTAGTGATGTCCTGTGGAAGAGACTGGAAGAAGAGTGGGCCAAAATCCCACCAGAGCAGTGTGAGAGACTAGTGATGTCCTGTGGAAGAGGCTGGAAGAAGAGTGGACCAAAATCCCCCCAGAGCAGTGTGAGAGATTAGTGATGTCCTGTGGAAGAGACTGGAAGAAGAGTGGACCAAAATCCCCCCAGAGCAGTGTGAGAGACTAGTGATGTCCTGTGGAAGAGGCTGGAAGAAGAGTGGGCCAAAATCCCACCACAGCAGTGTGAGAGACTAGTGATGTCCTGTAGAAGAGACTGGAAGAAGAGTGGACCAAAATCCCCCAGAGCAGTGTGAGAGACTAGTGATGTCCTGTGGAAGAGGCTGGAAGAAGAGTGGGCCAAAATCCCCCCAGAGCAGTGTGAGAGACTAGTGATGTCCTGTGGAAGAGGCTGGAAGAAGAGTGGACCAAAATCCCCCCAGAACAGTGTGAGAGACTAGTGATGTCCTGTGGAAGAGACTGGAAGAAGAGTGGGCCAAAATCCCACCAGAGCAGTGTGAGAGACTAGTGATGTCCTGTGGAAGAGGCTGGAAGAAGAGTGGACCAAAATCCCCCCAGAGCAGTGTGAGAGATTAGTGATGTCCTGTGGAAGAGACTGGAAGAAGAGTGGACCAAAATCCCCCCAGAGCAGTGTGAGAGACTAGTGATGTCCTGTGGAAGAGGCTGGAAGAAGAGTGGACCAAAATCCCCCCAGAACAGTGTGAGAGACTAGTGATGTCCTGTGGAAGAGACTGGAAGAAGAGTGGGCCAAAATCCCACCAGAGCAGTGTGAGAGACTAGTGATGTCCTGTAGAAGAGACTGGAAGAAGAGTGGGCCAAAATCCCCCCAGAGCAGTGTGAGAGACTAGTGATGTCCTGTAGAAGAGACTGGAAGAAGAGTGGACCAAAATCCCCCAGAGCAGTGTGAGAGACTAGTGATGTCCTGTGGAAGAGACTGGAAGAAGAGTGGGCCAAAATCCCCCCAGAGCAGTGTGAGAGACTAGTGATGTCCTGTGGCTGCAGATGTGCTGAAGTCATTCACAGCGACGGCCGGTGCTAGTCCTACTGATTGTCCCAGTTACCTGGTACCTGCAGAACATTTACTGATCATCTCTCTACAGTCATTGCTGCTCTCTAATTATCAGCATAATAAAGGGTTTATGGTGATAAACTTTGGATCTTTTGTAAAACCCTGCTCTAGTGGCATGGTGCGCCCCTTACCCTGTTCTAGTGGCACGGTGTGCCCCTTACCCTGCTCTAGTGGCACGGTGCCCCCCTTACCCTGTTCTAGTGGCACGGTGTGCCCCTTACCCTGCTCTAGTGGCACGGTGCCCCCCTTACCCTGTTCTAGTGGCACGGTGTGCCCCTTACCCTACTCTAGAGGCACGGTGTGCCCCTTACACAAAACCTTCACATGTTCATCAATGGAGATTACAGTATTTCTGAGAAAGCCAGTGATCAGACATTGTTCTCTAATTTTCATCTCCAGTGTATAACCTGGTGACTTAGAATTGGTGGACATGATGGGTCGGTGCATGAACGGTGATGTCGGTGGAGTCTGCCATGAGAACGGCTCCCTACATCTGGCTATGTCAGCCATATTCACACTGTACACTTGTGTAGGTTTCTTTGTATTTTCTTTTACCCACAATTGATTTTTAAGCTTTTTTGGAGTCAATTCCCAGTTTTGTATAAAGAAAAAAATGCATCAAAATCTAAGAAGTAAGCAGAGTCCCATAATAAGAGCGTCCAGAGAACCTTCACACATCAAAATGAGCAGCAAAGTGATGGGATGGAGGTATGAAATGTCTGAGAACTGACCCTCCGAGGTGCGGCCTCCTCCGCCGCCTCTGTCTTCCCCGTCCTCCTCGCCATCCTCTTCATCAGCCTCCTTCTTCACCCCCTGGTGCTGCCTCTCCAGTCCTCTCCTGCGATGCGCTAGCAGGTGGCGTTTCAGGTTGCGGCTTTGGTTGCAGCGGTAAGTGCACATGTTGCAGATGTACGGCTTCTCCTGGGTGTGGACACGCTGGTGCCTCTTCAGGTTCCCAGGACTGCTGCAGGAGAAGCTGCAGTGATCACAGCGGAACGGCTTCTCCCCCGTGTGGGTACGTAGATGGCGCTTCAGGTTCACTAACTGTGCAGATGCATAAAGGCAATGAGGGCAGCGGAAAGGCTTCTCTCCATTGTGAGTCTTCATATGACGCTTCAGGTGGCTGGAGTAATGAGTGGAGAAGGGGCAGAGCCGGCAGGGGAAGAGCAGCCGCTCCTTCTGTGCCTCCGCGCCCAGGGATGGATGAGTGACCTGGAGAGGTGGCGGGCCGGCAGCCACAGAAGAGGACGACAAGCAGGGTAAACACTGGTGTGCCAGAAACATACAACGGCTGCGAGATGGAGAAGAATCCACGGCGCCTTCCTCAGGATCACTGTCCGCACTCAGGGGCCGATACCCCGAATATTCATCCTCACTCAAAGAGTAGCAGGGGATCTCCATCTTTCCGACCACAGAATCTGCAGAGACAACAGGGGAGGTTATCAGAGACGCACAAGGATTCCCCACGCAAAGGACACAGAGGCCACCCCACGCACGGGACGCAGAGACCGCCCCACGCACGGGACGCAGAGACCGCCCCACGCACGGGACGCAGAGACCGCCCCACGCACGGGACGCAGAGACCATCTCTCACACACACACAGGACACAAAGAACGCCACATGCACAGGACACAAAGACCTTCCCACGGAAAGGACACAGAGACCATCACAAACACAGGACACAAAGACTGTCAAACTCACGGGACACAGAGACCGCCACAAGCACGGGACACAGAGACTGCCACAAGCACGGGACACATATGGTGACACGCACGGTCACACACATGGGACAGAGAGATCATCAAATGCACGGGCATGCAAACAGTAACATCCACGGGACATGCAAACCATCAAATCCATGGAAAACCCTGGCTGGTTATTGGTGGTCATATGCAGACACGATGAAGGGCCTAGACGACCCATGGATTGATAGCCGTTGCAAGGTCAGCTGACCACATCCACCTCAGTGAAGGGAACGCCCACCTGGATCCATCCCAGTAGCTAAAAAAAGGTCCCTCCACCGGCAGAATGACTAACCTACTATTTGTCCTGCTAAAAACAGCAGGGTTATTGCCTCCTCCGGATGTTGGGAGTCACCAAAATACAGCCTGGGGGGATTCCTCGATAAGGCCCCATTCCCCGTAGTAGATTATGGTCCAGTCTTCACCCAGCTGGTGTCAGTGCGTGTGGTGGGGAAACTACTGCGTCCGTATATACACAACCTAACCTGGTTTAGCAGGACAAATTAACCCCTTCCCAGCTTAAGCCTGGCTCAGGCCAGGGTACATCCCGAGCATTAACTGGCCAGACTATACCCCAGGGTGTAAAATAACCTAGGCTAAACTATACCTCTGCAGGCCAGAATATATCCTTCTAACATGGAACCCGGGAGCAGTCCTTCCTAGGCCACAGTATACCCTGGTGAATGAACTCTATACCCATGGGTGTAAAATAGTACAGTGCTTACAATGAACTGACAGTGGATGGCGCTGTCACATCAGTGCATATATAATGCTATGTATGTGTCTGCTCTCTAAGATACCAAACATTTTTCCAATTTTGACAACCATGGAAGACCAACTCTATGACCAGTTCCCCCAGTGGATCTACGATCTACCTCCAGAGAAACATGTAAGTGCCAAATCCAAGTTCAGAAAAACAACTAAGCCACATGGAGCAGAAGGACGGATTCTCTACCAGTGGGAAAAGGAGGTTCTCGCTAAAAGCCGACTGACAAATATCCTGACGGCCCATCATGACAACCCAATATTGGCTGGACATTTTGGCAGAGATAAATCGTTAGCCAAAATCTCTCTACCACTCAACAGTCTACCGCTGCCTGAAAAATTATGGAGCTTAGTCGGGATTGATATGATCCGTCCTCTTCAGGAAACATCAAATGGAAACAAATATATAATTGCTGCCACCGATCATTCCTCCAAGTGGAGTGAAGCAGCGGCTGTGCCAGATATGAGGCCAAGTCAGTAGCAATTCCTTTGTACTCACTTATTTGCCGCCTTGGCTGTATGGACACTTTGATTACTGACCAGGGACAAGAGTTTGTGAACTCGATCATAGACAACCTGACAGAGCATTTTTAGATCACCACATTTCATCTGCCAACTACCACCCACAAACAAATGGCCAGCGGGAATGTGACCATCGAACACTCAAAGAATCTCTTAGTAAGCTTGTGAATGACAAGGGAATAACTGGGACCAGCTCATCACACTTCAGTGCATGCCTCAACCACGTGCTCTCCATTAAGGTCATGTATGGACCGAAGGCCAAGCTTCCCATCGACTTCAATCCCTCATAAAATAACACTGAGCACTCCATGCTGTCTCAGATGATGCCAACCCTGATGTGCTAAATACACAGACAACCATTCTTAAAAAGCTCCGCTCAACCATCAGTACCAACATCCACTCTGCCCAGGAACACCAGAAGCGTGCCTCTGATCCTCGACACACCAGAAATAAAGAAATCACTGTTGGTACCATCGTTTATATCAATAATAATAATAATTATTAAGAGACATCACCACCCCAGTCCCATGAGGCCTGTCCCACTGCCATAAAGAAACACAAGCAAACTAAGACTTTCAACAATAAGACTGGTACGACACTGTACAACACTTACCACGTCAGCAACCTTAAGATTTACCAGGATGAAGAGACATCTCCATCACCCCAGTCCCATGAGGACTGTCCCACCTCCACACAGAAACACAAAGAAAACTAAGTATATCAATCCACTGCCAAGTTCATGAAGGAAGTATCTTAGCACCACTGTTGGCCTTCCGTTTGGTAGGGTTGTGTACTATGGATGCAAAAGGGACCTTGGACAACCATGGTGATGGGAATTGCTATTTCTGGTCCATCAGCTACACCCTGACAGGAATAGAGGACAACCACTCCCTTCTCAGAGATAGTCATCCACCACATGAAACTGACAAAAAAACTACAGGACCATGACCAGTGTGAATGAATATGTGCACATCTTGTGATGCAGATATCATGGCCACAGCGAACCATCATCTCCCCAAACGCCGGTGACTCCATGTCCTGCAAGCTTCAATCTGCAGCCGGCAATAAAACATGCAAATTTTTTGAGATTTAAGTCCGTTACCTTCTCACGTATCTAAGGCTATGTGCCCACGGGTACTCGTACCTGCGGATGTATCCCGCAGCTGCCCGCCAGCATCCGCAGCTATTTTTAGCTGCGGGATTCCAGCGATATAGCTGCGGTAAACCTGACTTTCATGCGAATTACCTGCGGACGTCCCGGCCTCTATCTCCATAGTGGAGGGCCGGGATTTCCACAGGTAATTCCGCAGGAATAATTGACATACAGTTACGTGCGGCTGCGGGACATACGCACCATGTTCCGCAGCCGCACTTTTCCGCAGCGTGGACACAGTCACTCCCCATGTCCCATAGGATAACATGGGGAGTGCCTGTACATGCTAAAACCTGCGGATTTATCTGGAAAATCCAGAAAAATCTGCAGGTTTTCCGCAGCAAAATCCGCAGAAACAAGCTCCCATGGGCACATAGCCTAAGGCGGGCTTTGCACACTACGACATCGCAGGTGCGATGTCGGTGGAGTCAAATTGAAAATGACGCACATCCGGCATCGCATGCGACATCGTAGTGTGTAAAGGCTCGATGATACGATTAATGAGCGCAAAAGCGTCGTAATCGTATCATCGGTGCAGCGTTGGCGTAATCCATAATTACGCTGACGCGACGGTCCGATGTGGTTCCTCGTTCCTGCGGCAGCACACATCGCTGTGTGTGTGAAGTCACAGGAGCGAGGAACATCTCCTACCGGCGTCACCACGGCTTCCGTAGGATATGCGGAAGGAAGGAGGTGGGCGGGATGTTTACATCCTGCTCATCTCCGTCCCTCCGCTGCTATTGGCCGCCTGCCGTGTGACGTCGCAGTGACGCCGCACGACCCGCCCCCTTAATAAGGAGGCGGGTCGCCGGCCAGAGCGACGGTCGCAGGGCAGGTGAGTGCATGTGAAGCTGGCGTAGCGATAATTATCGCTACGCCAGCTATCACAAGATATCGCACCTGCGACAAGGGCGGGGACTATCGCGTGCGACATCGCAGCATCGGTGCGATGTTGCAACGTGCAAAGCCCACCTAAGTCTTTCTTATTTGCTCCTCTCCGGATTTTTCAGTTTCCCCCTACACAGAATGGAGCGGGCTGCAATTATTATCGTAGGTTTCACTTCAACTGTGACAGAATAAAAAATAATCCAGAGAATCAGATTTTAGGATTTATAAATGATTAATTTGTATTTTATTGCATGAAATAACTTCTGCTTTTCCATTGTAGCAAATACTTCAGAGAACTAACCAGCAGCATTTTCTATATGAAGTGCAGGCAGCGCCATACTGGCACTCGGATTGTGTATCCAAGCATAGCTTTTGATGAAAGGTCGGATGCTTGGTTGCTGAAATACATTTAATCAAATCCCTGCCTTTGTGGGTCAGGTCCTCGGCATGTATTCCTCCTCCTGCATCTTGTATTGCACGCCAACAGCAGCAATGGCGGCGTGGCACAATATTTAAATAAATAAAAGGGGGCGTGCAATACATGACTCAGGAGGAGGAATATACACCGATCCACAATAGCCCGCCCCCGAGGCACACGTCAATCACCGTGCAGGGCATTTCTAAAACTGTGATCAAAGATATTTCAGCAGCCAAGCATCCGACTTTCATCAAAAGGTATGCTTGGATACAGCATCTGAGTGCCAGTATGGCACTGCAATTACCTCGTATAGCAAAATCCTGGTGGTTGGTTCCCTACTTGGTAGAAACCTTTGCAGTTACAGAGATCGGACGTTTACGGTAGTTCTTGACCAGGTTTGCACACACTGCAGCAGGGGTTTCAGAGACTCCTCCATACAGATCATCTCCAGATCTTTCAGGTCACTCCTCCATACAGATCTTCTCCAGATCTTTCAGGTCACTCCTCCATACAGATCTTCTCCAGATCTTTCAGGTCACTCCTCCATACAGATCTTCTCCAGATCTTTCAGTTGACTTCTCCATACAGAGCTTCTCCAGATCTTTCAGGTCGCTCCTCCATACAGATCTTCTCCAGATCTTTCAGGTCACGCCTCCATACAGATCTTCTCCAGATCTTTCAGGTCACTCCTCCATACAGATCATCTCCAGATCTTTCAGGTCGCTCCTCCATACAGATCTTCTCCAGATCTTTCAGGTCGCTCCTCCATACAGATCTTCTCCAGATCTTTCAGGTCTCTCCTCCATACAGATCTTCTCCAGATCTTTCAGGTCACTCCTCCATACAGATCTTCTCCAGATCTTTCAGGTCACTCCTCCATACAGATCTTCTCCAGATCTTTCAGGTCACTCCTCCATACAGATCTTCTCCAGATCTTTCAGTTGACTTCTCCATACAGAGCTTCTCCAGATCTTTCAGGTCGCTCCTCCATACAGATCTTCTCCAGATCTTTCAGGTCACGCCTCCATACAGATCTTCTCCAGATCTTTCAGGTCACTCCTCCATACAGATCATCTCCAGATCTTTCAGGTCGCTCCTCCATACAGATCTTCTCCAGATCTTTCAGGTCGCTCCTCCATACAGATCTTCTCCAGATCTTTCAGGTCGCTCCTCCATACAAATCTGTCAGGTTTCGGGGCTGTCGCAGGGCAACATTGAGTTTCAGCTCCTCCAGAAATTTTCTATTGGGTTCCTGTCTGGAGACTGGCGAGACCACTCCAGGACCTTGAAATGCTTTTTACAGTCCAGCTCCTTAGTTGCCCTGGCTGTGTGTTTTAGGTCATTGTCATGCTGGAAGACCCAGCCACAATCCATCTTTAATGCTCTTACCGAGGGAAGAACTTTGTTGGCCATAATCTCGGAATACATGACCCCATCCATCCTCCCTTCAATGGAGGCAGTTGTCCTGTCCTCTTTGCAGAAAAGCCCCCTCAAAGAATGATGTTCCAACCCCCATGCTTCACGGTTGGGATGGTCTTCTTGTGGTTGTACTCATCCTTTTTCTTCCTCCAAATATGGCTAGTGGAGTTGATACCAAAAAGTTTTATTTTAATCTCATCTGACAACATGACCTTCTCTCATGCCTCCTCTGGATCATCCGGATAGTCATTGGAGAACTTCAAAAGGGCCTGGACATGTGCTGATGTGAGCAGGGGGACCTTGTGTGTCCTGCAGGATTTTAATTCACGGTGGTGTAGTGCGTTAGTAACGGTAATCTTTGAGACTGTGATCCCAGCTCTCTTCAGATTATTGACCAGGTCATCCTAAGTAGTTCTGGGCTGATTTCTGACCTTTCTCAGAATCATCCTTAGGGGGGATTTACACGTTGTGACATCGCTAACGATATATCGTCGGGGTCACGTTGTTAGTGACGCACATCCGGCGCCGGTAACGACATCGCAACGTGTAAATCCTAAGTGCGACGATGAACGAGCACAGAAGCATAAAAAAAACGCTGATCTGTGTAACGTCGTTCATTTCCATAATGTCGCTCCATCAGGAGATACGATGTTGTTTGTCGCTCCTACAGCAGCACACATCGCTGTCTGTGAAGCCGCAGGAGCGACAAACATCTCCTTATCTGCGTCCACCAGGTATGAGGAAGGAAGTAGGTGGGCGGGATGTTACGTCCCGCTCATCTCCTCCCCTCCTATTAGGTGGCCGCTTAGTGACGTCGTGATGACGTCGCTGTGACGCTTAACGAACCGCCCCCTTGAAGGAGGGATTGTTCGGCAGTCGCAGCGACATCGCGGACAAGGTATGTGCGTGTGACGCTACCGTAGCTATAATGTTCGCTACAGCAGCAATCACAAGATATCACATGTACGATGGGGGAGGGTACTATCGCGCTGGACATCGTTAGCAAATGCTAGCGATGTCGCAACATGTAAAGTACCCCTTACTCCATGAGGCAATATCTTGCATGCTGCCCCAGACCGAGTAAGATTGTCAATCATCTTGTGTTTCTTCCATTCTCTAATAATTTTGCCAACAGTTGTTGCCTTCTCACCAAGCTGCTTGCCTATTGTCCTGTAGCCCATCCCAGCCTTGTGCAGGTTTAAAATTTTGTCCCTGGTGTCCTTACACAGCTCTTTGGTCTTGGCCATGGTGGAGAGTTTGGAGTGTGATTGATTGTGTGGACAGGGGTCTTCTATACAGGTAACGAGGTCACACAGGGGCAATTAATCCACGTAATGAGAGCAGAGGAGGAGAAAAATAACAGGCCTGTGAGAGCGGAATTCCTGCTGGTTGGTCAGGGATCAAATACTTATTTCATGCAATAAAATGCTAATTAACTATTTAACAATCCTACAGTGGGATTTTCTGGATTTCTTTTATTCTGTCTGCCACAGTTGAAGATATCTATGATGAAAATCTGGTAGCAGCATGCGCCCCAGCCACATGGGAGACTCATGTAGCAGAAATGGGGGCAAACAAATTAGTCAGCACACTAAATTGATCAGCAGGCTGTTGGCTGCCCGGGTGGGGTCTGGTGGGGGAGTCCGCTTAGTTTCTAAGGTGTATTTTTAGTGTTGGCCTCCAGGTGGCAGCATATTAATCCATGGTTCTTGTGTCCCGTCCCCTCCCCCAATGAAACAACCAAAAAAAATAGCAAACTAACTCTTATCCATAGGAGAAGAAATAACCTGCTCAACACTAAGGGTGTTGGGACCACCAGCAATGCCAAGAACAGGGGGCATGGCAAACCTCCCCTCCATTAATCGTGACTAGAACTAGTGCCCTGCTAGCTCTGGGAGTCCCACAGCCGATGAATAGAGCAGTAGTTGGTCCAGTGCAGGGCTATCTCCAGCAGTCCCATAGAGAATGAGTAGTGGGCCATTATCTGCCTCTGCTCAGCCCCAGCTCTCGGGATCTGAGAGGATCCCAGCGATGTAGAAGTTATCATTATCCGACAGATGGAGAACTATGAAACGTGGTGCAACCCCTCACAAAATCCTTCATTCTGTGGCCACCTAATTGTAAAGTTTGGGGGCTTCTCACAGCTGACCACCAGAGAGCAGAACATAGAAAGGATATTACAGTGTACACAGAACACAATGGCGAGAACAGACCCGGCGGCTGCAGATTATGGAACCCTCCGCTGGCTGCCAAGTCCCGGAGTAAGAGACACCGGTGAACCACGCGGCACGTAAACCCCAGGATCTCCCAGGAGGACGACCCCAGGAGGACGAGAACCTCACCTTCAGAGTCCTTGGAGAAGGAGAGGAGTCGCTCGCTGCCGTCTGAGAGGTCCAGCTCCTCCACCAGTAACAGATCGGACTCCAGGACCAGACTGCCGGGATCCAGAGGCTCCGCACATCCCCCTGACACACAAAAAGCAATCAGCTACAGAGACTGAGCATAGAAAAGCAATAGAGGGTATCAGGAGAAGGCTCTACATAGGGTACACAGGGAGTGTAAATACACAGAGCACACAGCAGTACCTGGGGTGAGCTCCCTGTTTCGTGCTGCTTTTGTCTATCTGGTATATCTCTAACTGACCCCTCCATGACCCCCCCCCCCCCAACCCCCCAGGATGAGTACCGGCCCCTACCCTCTGTGGTCCACCTGAGTCCACTTCTACTAATATATTGGCCCCGTGCTCTCAGGGATGCACACACCGACGTGTCTCAGCCAAGTGTGCATCTATAAGTGTATAACAATGAATTAGACCAGAACTGGACCTGAAGGTAACTGGAGACCTAGACGCTGTAAACAATGTTTGTGTTTCTCTACACAATCACCCCTATAGCAATTCACGTTCTGCTTACCCCCAGATCCCTACACCTAGTAATGAGCTGGTCATCTTTCCCGCCATCCATCTCTCCTGGCTCACCATCCCCTCTGACACAGCCTCTCCCGGGCTCACCATCCCCTCTGACGCTGCCTCTCCCGGCTCACCATCCCCTCTGACGCTGCCTCTCCCGGCTCACCATCCCCTCTGACGCTGCCTCTCCCGGCTCACCATCCCCTCTGACGCTGCCTCTCCCGGCTCACCATCCCCTCTGACGCTGCCTCTCCCGGCTCACCATCCCCTCTGACGCTGCCTCTCCCGGCTCACCATCCCCGACACTGCCTCTCCCGGCTCACCATCCCCGACACTGCCTCTCCCGGCTCACCATCCCCGACACTGCCTCTCCCGGCTCACCATCCCCTCTGACGCTGCCTCTCCCGGCTCACCATCCCCTCTGACGCTGCCTCTCCCGGCTCACCATCCCCGACACTGCCTCTCCCGGCTCACCATCCCCTCTGACGCTGCCTCTCCCGGCTCAACATCCCCTCTGACGCTGCCTCTCCCGGCTCACCATCCCCTCTGACGCTGCCTCTCCCGGCTCACCATCCCCTCTGACGCTGCCTCTCCCGGCTCACCATCCCCTCTGACGCTGCCTCTCCCGGCTCACCATCCCCTCTGACGCTGCCTCTCCCGGCTCACCATCCCCGACACTGCCTCTCCCGGCTCACCAGCCCCGACACTGCCTCTCCCGGCTCACCATCCCCTCTGACGCTGCCTCTCCCGGCTCACCATCCCCTCTGACGCTGCATCTCCCGGCTCACCATCCCCTCTGACGCTGCCTCTCCCGGCTCACCATCCCCTCTGACGCTGCCTCTCCCGGCTCACCAGCCCCGACACTGCCTCTCCCGGCTCACCAGCCCCGACACTGCCTCTCCCGGCTCACCAGCCCCGACACTGCCTCTCCCGGCTCACCAGCCCCGACACTGCCTCTCCCGGCTCACCAGCCCCGACACTGCCTCTCCCGGCTCACCAGCCCCGACACTGCCTCTCCCGGCTCACCAGCCCCGACACTGCCTCTCCCGGCTCACCAGCCCCGACACTGCCTCTCCCGGCTCACCAGCCCCGACACTGCCTCTCCCGGCTCACCAGCCCCGACACTGCCTCTCCCGGCTCACCAGCCCCGACACTGCCTCTCCCGGCTCACCATCCCCTCTGACACTGCCTCTCCCGGCTCACCATCCCCTCTGACACTGCCTCTCCTGGCTCAGCCCCTCTGACACTGCCTCTCCTGGCTCAGCCCCTCTGACACTGCCTCTCCTGGCTCAGCCCCTCTGACACTGCCTCTCCTGGCTCAGCCCCTCTGACACTGCCTTTCCTGGCTCAGCCCCTCTGACACTGCCTTTCCTGGCTCACCCTCTCTGACAGCCTGTCCTGGCTTACCCCCTTTGACAGCCTGTCCTGGCTCACCCCCTTTGACAGCCTGTCCTGGCTCACCCCCTTTGACAGCCTGTCCTGGCTCACCACCTCTGACAGGCTCTCCTGGCTCACCCCCTCTGACACGCTCTCCTGGCTCATCCCCTTCTGACACTTAGCGTGTTGGCGTGCTCCTGTCCAATAACTGCTCCTTTACCCCAATTCCACTACCACCCTCCGTTACTCTCTTCTCTCTTGAGGTGCACTCCGTCCGCATCTACTCTCCTTGCAATCTCCAACTGGCTGTCATTTACCGCCCCCTCCCTCAGGGCCAGCCACCTACTTTTTTGACCACTTCACCACCTGGCTACACATTTACTTTCCACAGACATCCCCAACATCATCATGGGCGACTTTAAGATCCCCATTGACACTTCCCACTCATCTGTCTCTAAACTTTAACACTCACTTCCTTCTTCGGCCTCACCCAATGGTCCTCTGCAGCTACGCAAAAAGATCCTACTCACATTATCTTCCCTCTCTTCTCCAAATACACAACCCACTCTACAAACTTTCGCACACTTGCAGAAATCTCTAACACCTTGATTTACACTCACTCTGACTCCCTTCTCCCTCTCACAGACATTGCTTCCATACACATGCAGATGCTGCTGCCACTTAATATAACACCACAATAACTACAGCTCTCAATTTGGCGACTCCCCTCACACATACAGAAACTCGCACCATCAACAGGAAACCCTGACACACCAGCCTGACTAAAAAACTGAGGCGGGCTTTAAGGGTTGCTGAGCACAAATGGAAGAGGTCCCATTCCAATGAGCACTTCATCACATACAAACAGTCCCTTGCCAATTTCAAGGCCACACTCACCGCTGCAAAACAAACCTACTTCTCATCCCTCATATCCTCCCTATCTCACAACCCTAAACAGCTATTCAACACTTTCAACTCTCTCCTCCGTCCTCCAGCACCACCTCCCTCTCCTCTCCTCTCAGCTGAAGGCTTTGCCTCTTTCTTCAAGCAGAAGATTGAGAACATCAGAGCAAGCTTTGCCCAACTCCCTGCAGCCTCTCCTCATAACTGCTCAGCCCTCTTCCTCCAAATCCAGTTTCTCCACCATGACACATCAACTTTCCTCACTTCTCTCAAGATCACATCTCACCACGTGTGCACTTGACCTGCTCCCGTCCCACCCAATACTCAACCTCTCCGCAGTCTTCGTCCCCACCCTAACCCATCTCTACAATTTATCACTAATACGTGGTATATTTGCATCATTCTTTAAAACATCTCCTTGATCCATCCTCTGTGTCTAACTATTGTTCCATATCACTTCAAACCTATGCCTCAAAACTACTGAAACAGCATGTCCATCTTGAACTGTCCTCCCACCTCTACTTCTGCTCCCTCTTTGACCGGTTACAATCTTGCTTCTGACCGCATCATTCAGTGCCCTAAGTAAAATCACCAATGACCTATTAACCACCAAAGCCAAGAGACACTACTCTGTCCTCCTCCGTCGACACAGTAGACCATTCCTATTATTACAAATTCTCTCATCTCTGGGTATCACAGACTTGACCATATCTTGAATCTCCTCATACCTAACCAACCGAAATTTCAGCATCACCTGCTCCCAAGCCACACCTTATCTCGCTCCCTATGTGTTGGTGTCCTCCAAGGTTCAGTTCTTGGATCCCTGCTGTTCTCCATCTACACTCTCGGCCTGGGACAGCTCATAGAGTCCCACAGCTTTCAGTATCACCTTTACGCTGATGATACGCAGATCTACCTCTTTGTAACTGACATTACCTCCTTACTAACCAGAGAAGACTGAGAGGAGACCTAATAGCTGTCTACAAATATCTTACAAGTTGTCACACTGTAGAGGGATCAGTTTAAGGCCCTGTGCGCACTTACCGTTTTTTGCCGCGGATTTTCTGCGGTTTTGCTGCATGTTTCGCTGCAGAAAATCTTCATAACATCTCTGCAGTGAATCACCAGCAAAACCTATGGGAAAAAAAATGCTGTGCGCACTGGGCGGATTTTGAGAGCTGCATGTTTTGCTGCGGGATTCCCGCAGCAAAAACAATTGCTTGTCACTTCTTTTCCGCACGTCGCTGCAGGATTTCACTCCAATTTTGACTCCAATGTAATCGTGAAATCCGCAGGGAATAACGCAGGCAGCAAATTCTGTGCGGTTCACTGCGTTTTCCTGCGTTATTCCCTGCGGTTACCTGCGGTAATGTACAAGAGAGTAAACACACACACAGATCACAGACACACACAGACATCACAGACATAGAACACAGACATAGACATATAGAACACACATAGAAAGCAAACGGAAATATAGAACACAAAACACATGGGCTCCGCCGTGTTTTTACCTTCCAGCCGAGGTAAGCACACAGCGGCGGCCCAGTATTCTCAGGCTGGGGAGGGCAAGGGGCAGGGTTAATGTCCCCCGCCTCACTCCCACAGCCGAGAATATCAGCCGCAGCTGCCCCAGGACTGTCGCATCCATTATGCGGCAGTACCGGAGTGTCCCGGGCTCTTCCTGCTGCCGTGATGCGGTGGCAGTCAGGGTAATACAAGGAGTTAATGGCGGCGGATCGCTGCCACTAAGTCCAGGCTTGATCATGGCAGCATCTATGAGACAGCTGACATGATCAACCCGTAAGTAAAGTGAAAAAACACAGACACCGAAAAATCGTTTATTTTAAATAAAACACAAATAAGCCTCGTTCACTCTTTTATTAACCCCTCCCGAAACAAAGCTCTGACGTAATCCACGTCTTGCGCTGCTTGCATCCAGCCGCGACTGACACGGACACAGCGCTGAATGCAGCCTCGCAGGGAGCCTGCAGAGGTAATTACAGGGCATTTCCCACGACCGGTAATGTGAACTCACTGCCGACCGTGAGAAATGCAGCGATCTGTCCTCTATCTATTCTTCTGTCTATTTATCTATCTATCATCTATCTCAGAAGGAAATGATTTTTTTTTTTTTCAATGTGCTTTATTGCATTGAATGCAATAAAGCACATGTACCAACCTGCACGCGGCAAAACCGCAAACAATACCGCGGTAAAACCGCAGCAAACCGCATGCGGTTTTCGGGTGCGTTTTTTTACCGTGGGTGCGGTAATCTTTCAATGCCTGCAGAATTTTCTTGAGAAAATTCCATTTTCCAGTGCGCACAAAGCCTTATTCTCATTTTCACAAGGAAAGACTAGAAGCAATGGGATGAAACTGATGGGGAGGAGACACAGATTAGATAGAAGAAAAAACTGTTTGACAGTGAGGGTGATCAGCGAGTGGAACAGGCGGCCACGAGAGGTGGTGAGGTCTAATTCAATGGAAGTCTTTAAAAAGAGGTTGGACGGACATCTATCTGGGGTGATTTAGTGAGTCCTGCTTTGAGCAGGGGGTTGGACCAGAAGACCCCATCCCAACTCTAATATTCTATGATTCTATGATAAGCAGAACCCCACAATGTCTGTCTGCTATTTCATCCTTCTCTGCTTGATTTCTAAAACTTAACATGGACAAAACAGAATTCATTATCTTTCCTCCTCCTCATTCAACTCCTCCAACAAGCCTATCCATCAAAGTGAATGGCTGCTCACTCTCTCCAGTCCCACGCGCTCGTTGCCTGGGGATAATTCTCGACTCTACTCTCTCCTTCAAGCCACACATCCAAGCCCTCTTCACCGCCTGCCAACTACAACTCAAAAATATTTCCCAGATCCATTCCTTGACTAAAAACCCTAGTGCATGCCCTCATTATCTCCCTCCTGGACCACTGCAACCTCCTGCTCTGTGGCCTCCCTAGGAAAACCCTCGTACTCCTACAATCTATTCTAAACTATGCTGCCCGACTAATCCACCTGTCCACCTGCTACTCCCAGGCCTCTCCTTTCTGTTCGTCACAAGATCTCCTTCTCTACTCCCCTCTTATCTCCTCTTCTCACTATCACATCCAAGATTTCTCTCAAACTTCCCCCATACTCTGGAACTATCTACCCCAACCCATCAGACTCTCGCCTACCATGGAAAGCTTCAAAGGAACCTGAAGACCCACTTCTGCCGACACGCCTACAACCTGAAATAACCCTCAATCCTCCATAGCACCGCACGACCATCTCCACCCTCACCTACTGTTTCCTCACCCATCCACCTCACCCCACTATACCACTGCACGACCATCTCTACCCTCTCCTCCTGTACTCTCACCCATCCCCTGTAAACTGTGATCCCTCACAGGCAGGGTCCTCTCTCCTTCTGTCCCCTCACCATCCCCTGTAGACTGTGATCCCTTGCGGACAGGGTCCTTTCTCCTCCTGTCCCCTCAGCATCCCCTGTAGACTGTGAGCCCTCATGGGCAGGGTCCTCTCTCCTCCTGTACCCTTACCCATGCCCTGTAGACTGTGAGCCCTCGCGGACAGGGTCCTCTCTCCTCCTGTACCCTCACCCATCCCCTGATGTCGATTTATATTGAATTGATGATGCCCTACAATTTTATAATTCACTTATTTTCTCTATCTTGTTCCGTTTTCAAGATAAAAATGCTAACTCCGTTGTTTTCCACCAGGTGGCGCTATAGCTGGTTTCACTGGCTACTTTACTATACCTAGACACCACTTCTATGCCTATAGCTGCCGCCATTCTCATAAATTATATATATATATATATATATATATATATATATATATATATATATATATTATATATATATATATTAGTGCACATCAGTACATGCAGTGTGTATATTGTGACGCAGTAAAGGGTATTGTGGTTGATGGGAGCTATATTCCTCCTAGCCTTTTGCACTGTTGAGCAGCAGGGCAGACGATAATCCTGGCCTGGATCTTCTCTGCTAGGTCAGGTTGTGAGGCCAGGCCTGAGGTGCACAGGAGTATGATCAGCACAGCATAAATTCACAACCAGAACTTCTCAGTGTGTGGGTGGTTGGGCTGGAGAACTGAAGGAGACCTATATCTGAATGGACTGCTATGTCCTGGACTCTTTGCGGTGCGGATGCCGAGCTGGACTGTCTTTCCTTTGCATCCTGCTCTGTAGTAAGACTCTGCACTCATGTTTATGTTTAGTGTGAATAAACACTGACCCTTTTTGGACTGTAAAACCGAGTAAGAGTTATTACTGCGTCCCTGCCATCGACTACCAGAGCGGATTCCCCAATTTGATGGAGAATGCAGTGAGGCCGGTGCAATTGTTTTTTGGGGGGTTTTGTGCTTCTGGCTGGGCGCCAGTATATGTCCTGGGTGAAAGGTTTGTAGCAAACCCAGTCCGGGTCATCTGCGGAGATGGAGGCTGCGGTGAAAGCGCTTATTGAGGCCACTCAGCGGCAGCTGATATTTCATCAGGAGACTACATGGCAGGTGGAGGCTGCTCAGCGGCAGGAAGAGGCCACTCAGCGGCAGCTGATATTTCATCAGGAGACTACGCGGCAGGTGGAGGCCACTCAGCGGCAGCTGATATTTCATCAGGAGACTACGCGGCAGGTGGAGGCTGCTCAGCGGCAGCTGATATTTCATCAGGAGACTACGCGGCAGGTGGAGGCTGCTCAGCGGCAGGAAGAGGCCACTCAGCGGCAGCTGATATTTCATCAGGAGACTACGCGGCAGGTGGAGGCTGCTCAGCGGCAGCTGATATTTCATCAGGAGACTACGCGGCAGGTGGAGGCTGCTCAGCGGCAGGAAGAGGCCACTCAGCGGCAGCTGATATTTCATCAGGAGACTACGCGGCAGGTGGAGGCTAATCAGCGGGAAGAGTTGGCTAATAAGCAGCACTTATTTAATCAGGAGACTATTCAGCGGCAGCAGGAGACCAACCAGCTGCTAACACAGCACATGATGTCACAGGCAGCAGGAGCTCCACCGGTAATTTGCGATGCCAGGAAAGCAGACCGTACGGAGATCCCTATAATAGAGGCCACTGATAATGTTGAGTCCTATTTGGATATCTTCGAGAGAGTGGCCAAGAGAGAGGGACTACCCCGGGACCAATGGGCAGAAATAGTTGCTCCATTTCAATCGTGACCTGCTGTTCGAGCAAGCAAAGGACTACGCAGTTGTCAAGTTTGAGATCCTGGCACGGCTGGGTGTAAAATGTGTTACTTCGGGCCCAGCGGGTACATGAGTGGGACTTTGTCTCTTCTAAACCAGCCAGGTCCCAAGGTTACGACTTGCTACACCTGATACAGAAATGGCTGCAGCCCAAAGGTACTGTCACCCACTGCTATGGTGGACCGTGTAGGAGCTGTTAAATTCTAGAGGGCCTTACCTTTCCCCCTTCAACGCTGGGTAGGACAGGCATCTCCCAATAATAAGGTGGACCTTACAGAGCGATATGGGGCTACCAAGGACCTCCAGGGAGGGTGACCGGAAAGTCCCATGAGTCCCTGCCCCTGACCCATCGGGCGAAGCCCAGGAGGGCTGCACAGGACTTATTAGAGGGGGAATGGGCCCCCGTTGTCTGTTGGCGATGCCAGGAGCCAGACCATGTAATGGCCAACTGCTCCTAACTGGTTGAACCTATGGACACTAACTTTGGGTACTATCAGTCCCTTTATGCTAAAAGGGTTTGTGTGACTGGCACCCCCAAAGGATCTCAGTGATGGACATCTGTGTCGAGTTGAAGTGGAGGGCACCCCAGCAGTGGGTCTACTGGACTCGGGGAGTCTCGTAACCTTGGTGCGAGATAGCCTGGTGCAACCTACCGAGCTCACCAGCTGGAAATTCAGTGTATTGTGCATTCACAGGGACTTAATATCCCACTGCTATAGTGACAATAAACACACCTGCCCTGAGACTGTGCCATAAAGTGGGGGTGGTTGCAAACCTGCATTATGAACGGATGGTTGAGAGGGAATTTCTATAATTCTTGGCCCTATGGCCAGCAGTTATGCCACTTGGAGAACTTGAGTCAGAGCTGGTATAGTCCACGGAAGGTTCTACAGAAGGAGTGCAGGAGACTTGTGAACCCTAGGTGGAGGTGCTGGATGTAGGGGTAACTTCCAATCAGATGGAGGAGGGGGGAAACGACCCCCATGGAAGTAATGGCTGGGGAAGTAGAGAACTTGCCGCCGGCTCCTGAATTGTCAGACTCAAAGGTCTCTGGTGACAATTTTGGCATGGCACAACTCAGAGACCCTAATTTGTCTCGGGACAGGGAAGATATTTTATTGGCCTGGAGTCTTTGAAGAAGTAAGATAGTATTGCGATACCTGTCTTATGTGTCAGGTGACTAGTTCCCAGCCATACTTTCGAAGCCCCTGCCGATTTTTGAGGTACCATTCAATAGAGTGGCCATGGACCTGGTGGGACTGGTAAACAAGTCTGCAAGGGGACACCAACATATACTTGTGGTTCTTGATTATGCCACCCAATATCCAGAAACTATTCCCTCTGCATCATAGGTCGGCTAAACTCATAGCCAAAGAACTTATGGGCAAGTTCTCTGGGGTGGGGATTCCTAAAGAGATCTTAACTGACCAGGGAACCGTATTTATGTCAAATATCATAAAGGAGCTCAGCAACTTATTAAATGTCACACTTATCATCCCCAAACTGACAGCCTTTTGGAAAGGTTCAACAAAACATTAAAAAACATGCCAAAAAAGGGCTGTGCCCAAGGATGGGAAGGACTGGGACCTCGTGCTGCCCTGATTATTGTTTGCAGTGCGAAAGGTGCCCCAGACATCTACGGGGTTCTCGCCCTTGGAGTTATTGTATGGAAGACTTCCCTGGGGGTTGCTAGATGTTATACTAAAAAGTTTGCTTTATTTTTCCAGAAATTAAAAAACATACACACCGTCCGGTCTACGCGTTTCGTACAAAAAACGTTCTTAATCATGACACGTAAAGAACATTTTTTGTTTGAAATGCATAGACCAGACGGTGTCTATGTTTTAACTTATGGAAGAATAAAGCAAAGGTTTTAATAGACTATCTGCAGATGCTGGTCTCCTAGTCTGGATTGCTTCCGATCAGGAACCGGCCTGATACTTTTTGGTGCACTGAACCTTCTGAAGTATCCTATTATCGTCAGCTGGACGGGTCTCTTGTTTCTGGGGTGCTAGATATAGCTAAAGAAGCATGGGATCACCAGCCCACCCCACACAAGAGTGTGAGAGAACATGTCGCTAAAATGCAGGAGAGCGTGGAGACAGTTCTGCCACTGGTACAGGAACATATGGAGGCGGCACAACTAACACAGAGACGGGTCTATAACCGGCCCGCTCGGGTAAGAACCTTTAACCCTGGTGACCGGGTGCTGGTACTTGTACCCTCTGTAGACAGTAAACTCCTCGTAAGATGACAAGGTCCCTACGAGCTAATAGAGAAGGCGAGGCCAGTAAACTACAAGGAATACCAACCAGGGCGAAGAAAGCCAGAACAGGTTTATCATGTAAAGTTACTAACGTCCTGGAAGGATAGGGACAGTAACAATAGGAACAATCCGCTGCCTGCGTTTCCTGCGGGGAAGGATCCGTTACCTCCAGTGGTGTCAGTAGGAGCCTCCGCCGCACTCAAAATAGCTGAAACATTGTCCTCTAAAAAGGTTAAGGAGGCCCTGAAGTTCGGGTAGTCGGAATACAGATGTCTTCTCCGAGCTCTCTGGTCATACTCTCCAAGTACAACACCGACATTGTTACTGAGCTGCAGGCCAAAGTCCGACTAAAGCCATATTGGGTGCCTGAGAGGTGAAGTCAATGCTACAGCTAGGGGTCATTGAGAAATCACGGGAGTGAGTGGGTCAGCCCAATAGTCCTGATACTTAAACCCAACACTACGGTTCTGTAATGACTTCCAAAAACTGTACGAAATATCAAAGTTTGATGCCTACCCCATGCCCCGGGTGGATGAGTTAATCAGTTGGGGAAAGCTTGGTATTTTTCGATCCTGGACTTCACATAGGGGTACTGGCAGGTGCCTGACGGAGGACGCCAAGGAGAAGACATCCTTTGTAAAGCCTGAAGGGTTATATCAATAAAAGGTATTACCTTTCGGTTTACATGGGGCACCAGCAACATTCCAATGGTTAATGGATGTGGTCCTCTGTCCCCATCACTGATACGCTGCTGCATACCTTGGTGATATTTAGTGCAGATTGGGAAAGTCACTTTCCTAAGATCCAAGCAGTAGTGAACTCTCTACAATAAGTGGGGCTAACCTCCAATCCAAAACAATGTACCCTAGGGGTGGAAGAAGCTTGATATCTGGGGTATGTTATTGGGCGAGGAGTCATCATAACCCAAGTAGACAAGATAGAAGCGATGAGAAACGGGCCCTGTCCCCTCACCACAAAACAAGTGAGGTGGATCTTGGATTTGGTTGGATATTACCGGCGGTTTATTCCCGACTTTGCCACATTGTCAGCTCCATTGATGTAGAGTCTAAAAAGGAAGAAGTCCGTAATGACACGCTGGAGCGATCGGGCTGAGGAGGCTTTTGGGTCGTTGAAGGCAGTATTGTGTGAAATACCTGTGCTTGTTTATCGTACAGACGCCTCGAAGGTGGGTCTAAGGGCAGCGCCGTCTCTGGAATTCAACGGAGACGAGCATCTCATAGTCTTCCTGAGCCTGAAGCTTACCCCTGCCGAAACCAGGTGCAGTACAGTGGAGAGCGAGTGCCTGGCTATAAAATGGCCACTCGAGTCTCTCAGCTATTATTTTCTGGAGAGGACATTTCGCTTGGTGACCGAACATTCTCCTCTTACATGGAGGAGTCAGGCCAAGGAGAGGAACGCTCGGGTCACCAGGTGGTTCCGGTCCCTGCAAAAATTCAAGTTTACAGTGGAACATTGGGCAGGCAGGCTGCAGGGGAATGCATATGCCCGGTCCACTATTTGGCATGTGCCCCCCCCTCAGGGTTGTACAAAGGGGGGGGGGTATGTGACGCAGTAAAGAGTATGGTGGTTGAAGGGAGCTACATTCCTCCTAGCCTTTTGCACTGATGAGCAGAAGGAAGAGGTTACTCCTGGCCTGGATCTTCTCTGCTGGGTCAGTTTGTGAGGCCAGGCCTGAGGTGCACAGGAGTATGATCAGCACAGCATAACACGGAGACAGAGCTGCTCAGTGTGGCAGGAGACGATCGGTGTGAAGGAACACATCTGACTACACTGCGGAGCCCTGGCCTGGATCTTCTCTGCTAGGTCAGGTTGTGAGGCCAGGCCTGAGGTGCACAGGAGTATGATCAGCACAGCATAACACGGAGACAGAGCTGCTCAGTGTGGCAGGAGACGATCGGTGTGAAGGAACACATCTGACTACACTGCGGAGCCCTGGCCTGGATCTTCTCTGCTAGGTCAGGTTGTGAGGCCAGGCCTGAGGTGCACAGGAGTATGATCAGCACAGCATAACACGGAGACAGAGCTGCTCAGTGTGGCTGGGGACGATCGGTGTGAAGGAACACATCTGACTACACTGCGGAGCCCTGGCCTGGATCTTCTCTGCTAGGTCAGGTTGTGAGGCCAGGCCTGAGGTGCACAGGAGTATGATCAGCACAGCATAACACGGAGACAGAGCTGCTCAGTGTGGCTGGAGACGATCGGTGTGAAGGAACACATCTGACTACACTGCGGAGCCCTGGAGTGGTCCCTGCGGACGCCGAGAAGGACGCGGCACTCTGTGTACTCCATATATATACACACCCCATGTACTGCTGTGTACTATATATATATCTACAGTCAGGGCCAGAAATATTTGGACAGTGACACAAGTTTTGTTATTTTAGCAGTTTACAAAAACATGTTCAGAAATACAATTCTATATATAATATGGGCTGAAAGTGCACACTCCCAGCTGCAATATGAGAGTTTTCACATCCAAATCGGAGAAAGGGTTTAGGAATCATAGCTCTGTAATGCATAGCCTCCTCTTTTTCAAGGGACCAAAAGTAATTGGACAAGGGACTCTAAGGGCTGCAATTAACTCTGAAGGCGTCTCCCTCGTTAACCTGTAATCAATGAAGTAGTTAAAAGGTCTGGGGTTGATTACAGGTGTGTGGTTTTGCATTTGGAAGCTGTTGCTGTGACCAGACAACATGCGGTCTAAGGAACTCTCAATTGAGGTGAAGCAGAACATCCTGAGGCTGAAAAAAAAAAGAAAAAATCCATCAGAGAGATAGCAGACATGCTTGGAGTAGCAAAATCAACAGTCGGGTACATTCTGAGAAAAAAGGAATTGACTGGTGAGCTTGGGAACTCAAAAAGGCCTGGGCGTCCACGGATGACAACAGTGGTGGATGATCGCCGCATACTTTCTTTGGTGAAGAAGAACCCGTTCACAACATCAACTGAAGTCCAGAACACTCTCAGTGAAGTAGGTGTATCTGTCTCTAAGTCACCAGTAAAGAGAAGACTCCATGAAAGTAAATACAAAGGGTTCACATCTAGATGCAAACCATTCATCAATTCCAAAAATAGACAGGCCAGAGTTACATTTGCTGAAAAACACCTCATGAAGCCAGCTCAGTTCTGGAAAAGTATTCTATGGACAGATGAGACAAAGATCAACCTGTACCAGAATGATGGGAAGAAAAAAGTGTGGAGAAGAAAGGGAACGGCACATGATCCAAGGCACACCACATCCTCTGTAAAACATGGTGGAGGCAACGTGATGGCATGGGCATGCATGGCTTTCAATGGCACTGGGTCACTTGTGTTTATTGATGACATAACAGCAGACAAGAGTAGCCGGATGAATTCTGAAGTGTACCGGGATATACTTTCAGCCCAGATTCAGCCAAATGCCGCAAAGTTGATCGGACGGCGCTTCATAGTACAGATGGACAATGACCCCAAGCATACAGCCAAAGCTACCCAGGAGTTCATGAGTGCAAAAAAGTGGAACATTCTGCAATGGCCAAGTCAATCACCAGATCTTAACCCAATTGAGCATGCATTTCACTTGCTCAAATCCAGACTTAAGACGGAAAGACCCACAAACAAGCAAGACCTGAAGGCTGTGGCTGTAAAGGCCTGGCAAAGCATTAAGAAGGAGGAAACCCAGCATTTGGTGATGTCCATGGGTTCCAGACTTAAAGAAGTTGTCCAGTTACCAAAACTGATTTTTTTTTTTTCTGATAAATCTTGCTAATGTGTGCCCCTCAACACATCTATTATGTTTTTTCAGCAAAATTACCTTTTATTGTGCACTAGCAGCACACGGTCATTGCTGGCTCCAGCTCTGATGGGGTTAATCTCTCCTCTGACTTCCTGTGTTCAGTTCCTACAAGTCCCAGAACTCTTTGTGGCTCTAGGGCGGTGTCTGGCTTATCTAACACACCCATTGTGTCTAATACACCCACTCTGCTCCCACCCAAACCCTCCTCCCTGTCTCTTCCCAGTGGATGCACTGAGATCAATCATACAGAGACAGCAGCAGCTCTACACAGCCAGGGGGAGAAAGTGTGTGTGCGCGTATATACAGTGTATGTGTGTGTGTATACACAGTGTGTGTGTGTATATATACAGTGTGTGTGTGAGTATGTGTGTGTGTGTGTATATGTCATACTCACCTGTCTGCAGGGTCCCGGTGCCATGCCTGCTTCCAGCCCCTGTCTCGGTCCCGCCGCTTCGGCTGTGTGCAGTCTCCCCGGGGCACGCACGAAGCTTGCAGGACCTGGCGGTGAATCACCTGATGCAGTCACCTGACGCATCAGCTGATCGATTCTCGTGGTGTCGCCGGCTTTTTCGCGCCCGGCCGGCTATCAGCTGATCCTGTCGTCAGGAGACTTCATCAGCTGATTACCGGCCGCTCCTGCAGTGATGGGCCAGGATCATACTGCGCTGCAGGAGCTGCCGGTAATCAGCACAGACGTGAGTATTTATTTATTTATTTATTTTTTTTGCACTGATGCTTCAGCTGATTGTATAATCGGCTTTTATACAATCAGCTGATGTGTGATGTGATTCACATCCTTTAACCTGACACATCATCTGATCGCTTTGCCTTCCAGCAAACCGATCAGATGATATTGGATCCTGATTGGACGGCGCGGGACCCTAACCCAAGATTACTGCGGAGGGGGGTTCTTTATTTCAATAAAGATGGAGTCACTAATTGTGTTGTGTTTTATTTCTAATAAAAATATTTTTCTGTGTGTTGTGTTTTTTTTTTATCATTACTAGAAATTCATGGTGGCCATGTCTAATATTGGCGTGACACCATGAATTTCGGGCTTAGGGCTAGCTGATAATATACAGCTAGCCCTAACTCCATTATTACCCAGCTAGCCACCCGGCATCAGGGCAGCTGGAAGAGTTGGATACAGCGCCAGAAGATGGCGCTTCTATGAAAGCGCCATTTTCTGGGGTGGCTGTGGACTGCAATTCGCAGTGGGGGTGCCGAGAAAGCTTGGGCACCCTTCACTGTGGATTCCAATCCCCAGCTGCCTAGTTGTACCCGGCTGGACACTAAAATTAGGCGAAGCTTACGTCATTTTTTTTTTTAAATTATTTCATGAAATTCATTAAATAAAAAAAAGAAGGGAATTTTGTTACTTACCGTAAATTCCTTTTCTTCTAGCTCTTATTGGGAGACCCAGACGATTGGGTGTATAGCACTGCCTCCGGAGGCCACACAAAGCAATTACACTAAAAAGTGTAAGGCCCCTCCCCTTCTGGCTATACACCCCCAGTGGGATCACTGGCTCACCAGTTTTAGTGCAAAAGCAAGAAGGAGGAAAGCCAATAACTGGTTTAAACAAATTCTCTCCGAGTAACATCGGAGAACTGAAAACCGTTCAACATGAACAACATGTGTACCCGCAAACAAACCAAAAATCCCGAAGGACAACAGGGCGGGTGCTGGGTCTCCCAATAGGAGCTAGAAGAAAAGGAATTTACGGTAAGTAACAAAATTCCCTTCTTCTTCAGCGCTCTATTGGGAGACCCAGACGATTGGGACGTCCAAAAGCTGTCCCTGGGTGGGTAAAGAAATACCTCATGTTAGAGCTGCAAGACAGCCCTCCCCTACGGGGAGGCAACTGCCGCCTGCAGGACTCTTCTACCTAGGCTGGCGTCCGCCGAAGCATAGGTATGCACCTGATAATGTTTGGTGAAAGTGTGCAGACTCGACCAGGTAGCTGCCTGGCACACCTGTTGAGCCGTAGCCTGGTGTCGTAATGCCCAGGATGCACCCACGGCTCTGGTAGAATGGGCCTTCAGCCCTGATGGAACCGGAAGCCCAGCAGAACGGTAGGCTTCAAGAATTGGTTCTTTGATCCATCGAGCCAGGGTGGCCTTAGAAGCCTGCGACCCTTTGCGCTTACCAGCGACAAGGACAAAGAGTGCATCCGAACGGCGCAAGGGCGCCGTGCGGGAAATGTAGATTCTGAGTGCTCTCACCAGATCTAACAAATGTAAATCCTTCTCATACCGATGAACTGCATGAGGACAAAACGAAGGCAAAGAGATATCCTGATTAAGATGAAAAGAGGATACCACCTTCGGGAGAAACTCCTGAATGGGGCGCAGCACAACCTTGTCCTGGTGGAAGACCAGGAAGGGAGCCTTGGATGATAGTGCTGCCAGCTCAGACACTCTCCGAACAGATGTGATCGCTACCAGAAAAGCCACTTTCTGTGATAGTCTAGAAAGTGAAACCTCCCTCAGAGGCTCGAAGGGCGGCTTCTGGAGGGCAACTAGTACCCTGTTCAGATCCCATGGATCTAACGGCCGCTTGTACGGGGGTACGATATGGCAAACCCCCTGTAGGAACGTGCGCACCTTAGGAAGGCGTGCCAAACGCCTCTGAAAAAAGACGGATAGCGCCGAGACCTGACCTTTAAGGGAGCCGAGCGACAAACCTTTTTCTAACCCAGATTGCAGGAAAGAAAAGAAAGGTAGGCAATGCAAATGGCCAGGGAGACACTCCTTGAGCAGAGGACCAGGATAAGAATATCCTCCACGTTCTGTGGTAGATCTTAGCGGACGTGGGCTTCCTAGCCTGTCTCATGGTGGCAACGACCCCTTGGGACAATCCTGAAGACGCTAGGATCCAGGACTCAATGGCCACACAGTCAGGTTCAGGGCCGCAGAATTCCGATGGAAAAACGGCCCTTGGGACAGTAAGTCTGGTCGGTCTGGGAGTGCCCACGGTTGGCCGACCGTGAGCTGCCACAGATCCGGATACCACGCCCTCCTCGGCCAGTCTGGGGCGACAAGTATGACGCGGCTGCAATCGGATCTGATCTTGCGTAGCACTCTGGGCAAGAGTGCCAGAGGTGGAAACACATAAGGGAGCCAAAACTGCGACCAATCTTGCACTAGAGCGTCTGCCGCCAGCGCTCTTTGATCGCGAGACCGTGCCATGAAGGTTGGGACCTTGTTGTTGTGCCGTGACGCCATTAGGTCGACGTCCGGCACCCCCCAGCGGCGACAGATTTCCTGAAACACGTCTGGGTGAAGGGACCATTCCCCTGCGTCCATGCCCTGGCGACTGAGGAAGTCTGCTTCCCAGTTTTCTACGCCGGGGATGTGTGTCACGAACCACCGGGGGGGTCACTCAGAAATCCCCCGCGCTGGCTACCAGTACGTCACAATCGGGGGGTAACAAGTGGGGGTCACCCCTCCTTTATACCTCCCGACCGACAGACAGAGCACGTGACGCGCTCTCTAGCGCCCCTCTTATAGTCAGGCCAATTATGGAATTGCCCGACAATAAGCAAGGAGGCCGCTATACTACTTATGCCGATTATTGAAGGGTCCCCGGTGAGAGTAGGGTATATATTCCCCCGACCTCCGCGGGCGGAATATATAAAACCTCCCCGAATCTCACTGGCCTCCCCACAATAATCCTTGGCACAACTCGCTGCCACCAACCGCTTCACGGTAACTATTAGCCGAACACACAGACGTGGGATTCAAGATCGAGATAACAGAACAGCCCAAGATTAATTATATAATTTAATCGGCCTAAAGCCACACTAGAAACTACAATATATACAATAGGGAATCTACAGAATATACATATGTCAGAGTACAGTTACAATCAAAGCATGGGTTACAAACAGGCATGCACAGTTCCAGCAGTTACCTTGTGCGTCTGGCCACAGGGGGGCGCTGTAGACCAGGTTTCCAGGAACTCCCTCACAGGTCTTTCCCAACCAGGCCCCCGAGCAAAAGAACACTGGAAAATGGCCGAAGTAGGGTTATCAACCTGGGCAAATCCAGGTCCCCTCCTACCTTAGTGACCTCAGAGGGAGCACTGCTCCACCCCTGGCTGGAGTTATAGACAAAATCCACAACATGGAATATGGCCATAACTTGGCCTGGGAGCGTCGTAGGCGGACGCCGACGCTCTCATTGTGACAGCTATGAATTTAGCTACAGAACGAGAGGACTCATGACTTGTCTACTAGTTCCCCATTGGCTGATATCACGCCTGGGGTATTTCCCCAGGTCCTGCTCCCATAAAAAGGGTGTGCCAGCATCGTCCGCATGCGGAGACACCATTTTTATGGTTGCCATATTTATCGGAAATATGGCTTGCGAGATATGAACCATTTTTTTACTGGAGTCGTCCTGTCTGGATACTTCCAAGCTTGCTAACTAGATAGCAGCCCCTACTACAGGGTCACGGCAGGGAGTCATCCTGTGTCCATTGTTCCCACATCACCTAATCTCCATATCACAGGAGATGGCCATGGGATGTGACACCTTCACAGATGCTGGACATCTGAGAACAAGAAGGGAGGGGGCACCGCCATGGAGTGATGAGAGCGATTATGACTGGAAGTCATAATTCATCTTCATATCCCAGGGTTTGCCTCACACCTCCCCCCTTTTGAGGGCGCTAGGGGGCAGCACACTCCGGTGTTCCCCCGTGCGCCCGTCCGCGACCTCTCCTTGTCGGGACAGCCCGTCTGCGTTACCGTGGTCCCGGCCCCTTTTGTGGCGAATGGTGAAGTTGTATTGCTGGAGCGCAAGGCTCCATCGCAACAATCGCCCATTCGTCCCAGAGACGGTGTGCAACCAGCTGAGGGGATTGTGGTCCGTCTCCACGATGAAGTGGCGCCCGTATAGATAGGGTTGCAGACGCTGCAGGGCCCACACTATGGCCAGGCACTCCTTTTCCATCGTGGAATAGGCCACTTCCCGTGGTAACAGCTTCCTGCTCAGGTACAAGACTGGGTGCTCTTGGCTCGCAGAGTCCACCTGGCTGAGCACCGCACCGAGGCCGAAGTCACTGGCGTCGGTCTGTACTACAAACGGCCGCGTGAAGTCGGCTGCCTGTAGCACGGGCGGGCTGGACAGGGCGTCCTTTAGGGCCCGGAAGGCTGTCTCGCAGTCCATTGTCCAATCGACTGCAGAGGGCAGCTTCTTCTTGGTGAGGTCCGTCAAGGGCTTTGCCAGGCTACTATAGCATGGAACAAACCTCCTATAGTACCCAGCGGTCCCCAAGAAGGACATCACCTGCTTCTTGGTCCTGGGGGTGGGCCAGGATGCGATGGCTTCCACTTTCTCAGGCTCGGGCTTCAGTGTTCTCCCGCCTACCCGGTGACCGAGGTACTGGACCTCGCTCATGGCCAGCTGACACTTTCCCGGCTTGATGGTCAAACCTGCCTGGTGGATCCGCCTGAGCACCTGTGCTAGATGCTCTAGGTGATCTTCCCAGGTGGGACTGAAGACGGCAATGTCATCCAGGTACGCGGCCGCGTACCCTTCAAGTCCCTTGAGCAGGGTGTTGACCATCCGCTGGAAAGTGGCAGGGGCATTCCTCATCCCGAATGGCATCACCGTGGACTCGTACAGTCCAAATGGGGTAATAAAGGCAGAGCGTTCCCTGGCCTTGCGAGTCAGGGGGATCTGCCAATATCCCCGGCTCAGATCCATGATGGTCAGGTACTGAGCCCCGGCCAACTGATCGAGCAGGTCATCGATGCGTGGCATT
>NC_134355.1:703728147-703730647 GCF_048569485.1 Anomaloglossus baeobatrachus
AGTTTTACTTCAAGTGCCCCGCTGAGATCCGGGAATGGGTGCGTGAAAGGAGACCAGCCACTGTGGAGGAAGCTGCAGCTCTAGCTGATGAGGCTCTCACCATCAAGCCTCAGTGGAAAAAACTACTACCCAGTGAGAAAAAAAACACCAACCCCCCAACGCTGGTGGCCCCTGGTCCTTCTGGCCCCAATGTTCACCATCACCCTAGACCGTCAACTCATGGGGACCTTCGTGTGACTGTGCCTCGCATTACTCATGCTCCACCTTTGGGAATACGACGCGGAGGAAGAATCCCAGAGCGCAGATGTTATGGGTGTGGGCAGCCTGGGCACATGCAATTCCAATGTCCAGGTGTTCGTAGACAGAACAGCTACAGACCACCTTTGCCTGTTCATTATCTACAGACACCTTCACCAGGAGAAGAGCTGGATTCTGTGCCTGATGACTTGCCAAGTGACTCAGATATCCTGGCTCCCCTACCCGGAGTCTATGGGGTGCGAGCTCCAGCCACCTGTTCTTCTGATCTTCAGGACAAACATCTACAGGAGGTCGTGCTGGATGGCCAAAAAGTTGTTGGCTTCCGTGACACTGGGGCTTTCCTCACCATAGCCGATCCCCGAGTAATTCAACCACAAGCAATTCAAAAGGGACCAGGAATTGCCATTGAACTGGCAGGAGGTACCCAGAGATATATTCCAAGAGCGAGTGTGACCCTGGATTATGGCTTTGGGGCAAAACAATGTGTGGTTGGTGTGATGAGCGGCCTCCCTGCAGACGTTCTTCTAGGAAATGATGTGGGGAATCTTCATTGCCACTTTGTCGGTGCGGTAACCAGAAGTCAAGCCAAGAGAGCAGCCCATGTGGACGTGTACAACCCATCCATGGAACTGAGGCCACCAGAACTGCCATTACAGCCGGTGAGTGATTCTTCTTGTGGGGATAATATGAATGTTACTTGGGATAAAGTTCAGTTTAGACAAGAAGTAGAGACTGACCCCACCCTTGCTAGTTTTAGAACTCGGGCTGAAATAGGGCAGCTAGGGGAAAACGGAGAAAGAATTATCAGAGAAAATGGACTTCTGTATCGGGTTGCCAATGCCGACTCCCTAGATAAGCCCTGGACTTATAGCAAACAGCTGATTGTTCCTCAGAAGTACAGAATTCCCCTATTACACCTGGCTCATGACATTCCTACGGCTGGCCATCAAGGCAAAACCCGCACCGAGAGACGATTGACTCAAACTTTTTATTGGCCGGGGATTTCCCAAGCAGTGGCGCATTTCTGCCGAACTTGTGACATATGTCAGCGTAGAGGGCGACCCGGAGATCACCCAAAGGCACCCCTGCAACCGCTCCCTATAATAGAAGAACCCTTTCAAAGAGTAGCTGTTGATATCATTGGACCTCTGGCTAAACCAAGTAAATCTGGAAAGCAGTACATTCTCACTGTTGTGGACTACGCCACCCGATATCCAGAAGCCGTGGCCTTGTCAAGTATCTCTGCAGCCAAGGTGGCCGAGGCCTTGGTTATTATTTTTACCAGAGTAGGATTCCCCAGTGAGATCTTGTCGGACCAAGGCTCCCAGTTTATGTCAGAGTTGGTCCAGTGTCTGTGGCGCACCTGTGGAGTACGAGCGATCCGAACGACCCCGTATCATCCCCAAACAAATGGACTTTGTGAACGATTCAACGGCACTCTGAAGAATATGCTGAGGGCCTTCACGGACCGAGATTCAGACTGGGAGAAGTACCTACCCCATCTCTTGTTTGCCTATCGGGAAGTTCCCCAGGAGTCCACTGGGTTCTCCCCCTTTGAACTACTCTATGGAAGAAAGGTCCGAGGACCCTTAACCCTGCTCAAGGAATACTGGGAGGGGCAAGTTGAAGATACAGGAACCCCTGTTGTCCCTTATGTCCTAAAGCTGCGAGAAACCTTGGCCCAACTTGCTAGTTTTGCACAGAGTCATTTGCGTATGGCTCAAACCAGACAGAAGACATGGTATGACCGTAACGCACGCTATCGGGAGTTTGTAGAAGGACAACAAGTCTTAATGATTGTTCCCCATCGGCAGAATAAACTGCAGACCACATGGGAGGGTCCCTTCCGGGTTCTCAGAAAACTGAATGATACCAATTACCTTCTTGCTTTAGATGATCAGGGGCTAAGGCAAAAGACTGTCCATGTGAATATGATTAAGGAGTACCATGACCGGAACATTCCAATGATAGCAAGCTGTCGGTTGGCTTCAGAAGATGGTCAAGAGGATGAGGACTCTCTACCTGATCTCGTGGAAGCAGCGAGAGCCCCATCCACTGTGGAACAGGTTCCCCTGGGAGATTACCTGGACTCCTTACAGAAAATCCAGATGCTGGAAGTGCTTCAACAGAGACGGGCTGCTTTCTCATCCCAACCAGGTCGAACCACCGTCACCCAACATCATGTGGACACTCAGGGCATCCGTCCCATACAACTGGCTCCTTACCGGGTACCTGAATCAGT